>NC_079196.1:27005044-27010044 GCF_029499605.1 Hyla sarda | reverse complement strand
CCAGCAGCGGGACCGCGGCGATCTAACATCTTATCCCCTATCCTTTGAATAGGGGATAAGATGTCTAGGGGCGGAGTACCCCTTTAAGGACTCATCATGAAGCCTTATATTTGTTATTAGAGGAAACCTTTAAACAGCCAATCTACCAGTCTTTTTCTTCTAGATATCACTTTCTATAGTTTGAGATTTGAATGTTTTTTTTTTTTCCCCTCTCGTCATACATTTTTTTGTGTGGCTGACTGATAAACAAAAGAACACATATTTCACAATTGCCGAGAGAGTTTTTATAGCGTCACTAAAAAAAGAGTTCGGTATAAGAATAACCTGTGTGAACAATACTTTTTATCTACTTTAAGTTCACCCATTGTAAGAAGTACCGAGTGGTATAAAAGTGAAAATAGATGAATTAACCGAGAAACCTTCAAGAGGTGTCTGATATCCTACTTACGCCGTACTGTGTTCTGGAGGTTAAACTAAATGATGTGTTTAATACAAAACATGTGAACAATGTTCTTCCCCTTCCTGGAGACTTTGCTCCTAGGTGAGGCTTCTTCAGACTAAACATATGGATCCTCAAAAAGAAAAAAAAAAAAAAAGAAAAAAAAAATAATATATATATATATATATATATATATATATATATATATATATATATATATATATATAATAAATCCCTGGTATCAATGTTCGGCAAATGGAGTCATCTACTTTGATTAACATTGGCTACATACTCAGCAGGCTAAATCTAGCACCTTCGTAACCCCACTTTTTATTTATTTATTTATTTTTATCTAGAAACCATAAGCAAGCAGAACATTTGGTGTTGAGGTTTCATGTTCTCAATTGCGCTCATTGGCACATAAATTTTCTCTATATGGTCTATAATTAGGAGTATGAAAATGTTCTGAATACATTCAATTCTTCATGTTTAAATGGGCACTGTCATAAAAACTAATTTTGTAATTTTCTAATGTACTTTTTTTTTTTTTAAATTAAGTTGTCTATATTTTATTTGTGTTTAAAAAAGCTGCCACTAGGTGTCTCCCTACTTGTCCAGAGCACATTCCCCCCATGTCTCTTGAACAGACTTTGAACTCCTGCTGGCCTGGCAGAAGTATAAAATTAGGAAATGCAGTCTGGAGTGCTGAGGGGGATTTGTGCAGCCTCAGTCAAGAATAGCTCATCTCATACTGAACTGCTCTGGGCTATGTGTAGCAGAGTGAGGGAGGAAGTTCTCCCCTGTATGGCATCAGATGATGTCACGCCTGCTGGGGAACACCCCTTTCCAGTCTATGAATCTGACTGAGACTGATCAGAAAATACAGGGCAATATCAAGGTATAAAACTAAAAAAAATAATACAAATAAAGGCAGGGGTTGGTTTATCACGATGGGGGCAGTGCATTGGGAGTATTGTAAAATATAACAAGATCATGACAGGTACACTTTAAAAATGAGTCATGGTCTGACCATCCCCACCAATCATTGTAAAACAGTTGGGAGGTGTTATATTGAGTGATGGTCAAACATGGGCTTATGGGAAATATAGACGCAATTGGGTAAGCAGGACCAGGGTGACGAAGAAAAATTAAAGTGGCACTCGACAATTATGGCAAAAATATTAATCTTTGAGGTGCAAACGACAGGACATAGCAGGAAATAGTTCAGATGGCAGGGGCGTTCAGAACATACACCCCTGCCATCTATACTATTTCCTGCTATGTCTTGTCGTTTTCACCTAAAGATGAATATTTTGCCATAATTGGTAAGTGCCCCTTTCATTCCTATTTGCCATTGTATATCTTGCTTCTGCATCAAGTTAAGCACCACCTGTATGGCGGACGGGTGCTGTTCGAGCGTTGTGCCCTACCACCAATGGTGTGAATTGAGAGGTCATTAAGCACAGGTGTGTGAAATGGCTCATGGCCAGGCATTGTGATGCACCTGTTTGAATAAAGTTAAACGCTGATCTTTTTGATCAGTTGTGTGAATTGAGCCCTTATCACACAGTGCCGGATTTCCCTCTCTGATTGGTGCCAACCACTGTGTTCCATTCTGTGGATGAGAGATATAGCTTTATAAAATAAAAAGGGCCATATTATGCCCATGTGAAACTGGCTGCAAAATGACTTGAAACTTAAAAACTGTTATTTAATTTAGCCTCTGTTCACACTGATTCTTGGTCTGAAAATCAGATAGACCCAAAGTAAACAATAGTGTTTGTATCAAAGCTGTCATGGCTTTGTCAAGAAGCCTTGGTAATCCACTTTGCATTTCTATATGCCACTCTGAACCCATCCAATCAAAGCCTGCCCACTGGTATCTGAGAGAAACAATCCTTGATGTTCACCTAAAGATCCTAATGGCTTTGGAAACCTAAAGTTAAGTCAACATTAAACATCTGGTAAAACCTTTTACAGACCTTTTCTTACTCCCTGCTGTGCAGTGAATTCTATATATATCTTAGACTCCTACTTCAAAACATAGATCTAAAGTCCCCTTTGTTGCTTAAAAGCTACTCTCATAACATAAGTCCTCAAAAAAAAAGTAAAGGTGCGGCTCTTTTCTACCCTATCTGTATTTCCTACCAGTGCAGTATTAAATGTTCTTATCACTTAAAAGATGTATCCATCATAAGGTGATTTTAGTACGTACCTGCCAGTCAGTAATGTTCATGCTTAGGAAGGATCAGCGCTTGTCTTGGGGCTAAATGCTTGTTAGTCACCTATAATGCTGCTGCTGTCTTCTTGTGAAATGGCTCTTTCCTGTTGGTGTTCCCTGCCTCCAACAATAAGTTCTAGGATCCCTTGTTTGTAAGTGTGAGGTCACTTTTCTCCCTCCCATATATCAATCCCCCCACCCATTGCAGTACACCTGAGCAGTATTTAATGTGTGTTGTGCTTTAAAACTACAATTCCCTGCAGCCCTGTGGAGAATGATCTCCCACCCAGCGGTCTCTCCCCCTATTGAAACACAGACACGCTCCCTTTCAACACCTTACTAGTGATGTAATGTAATGTCCCGGGCCTCACTGATCCCTGGGAAAAGCTGAGAAAACACTGATAATTGCTTTGGGCAGGTTGCTGATCATTGATCTGTCGGGAACAGCTGGCCATCAGTCCCGTCAAGAATGGTGAAGAATGCAGGAGTACAGATGTGGGAGGTGGAAATCCCGGCAGGAGTTTCCTTTCCTTCCAGTGAAGATCTGACTGCGGCACTGTAGTGCTACACCGGCGTGATGACACAGGAGTCGGGTGTAAAGTAGTAGTACTTTTTATTAGTAATCATAAAAAGTGACATACAGGGGTGGACTACGCATTTTGGAGGGGCTCCCTCCTTCCTCAGGTCCAGGTTACAGTGTATAGGTAAAGCATCTTATATATACACACATTCGTGAATACATTACACATTTGAATTTTGGCTGGTGTATAGGAGTAAGTAGGCTGGATCTTTAACATTGTGATTTTTTGCCCATTCAAACCAGTAGGCCCATTGTGATCAATGGAGATCTGGCGTCAGGTAATATGAAAAGCTAAACAGTAAGGTCCTGGCTGCATCGTGGATCGGAGACACCAGTGTGGGTTTAAATCAGGAACTGAAATGTAATGATGTGGTTACAATTTAATTGAGATAAACAAATGTGGGTCAATTGATACTTAAGAACGTATCTGAAGTATCAATTGACCCACATATGTCTGTCTTAATTAAATTGTAACCACATAATTACATTTCTGTTCTTGATTTGAACCCGTGTACACTGGTATGTCCCATTCATAATGCAGCCAGGACCTTGCTGTTTAGTTTTCTATCTCACCTGCTGCCAGATCTCCATAGACCACAATCAGCCTATTGGTTTGAATGGTCAAAAAATCACAATGTTAAAGATTCAGCCAACTTACTTCCATACACCAACTGTGTAATGTATTAATGTATGTGTGTATATATAAGATGCTTTACCTATACACTGTAACAGGGACCTGAGGAAGGAGGGAGCCCTTCCGAAACATGTAGTCCACCCCTGTATGTCACTTTATGATTATTAATAAAAAGTACTACTACTTTACACCCAACTCCTGTGTCATCACGCCAGTGTAGCAGTTTCTGAAACAAAAACAAAGAAAAACAGAATAGACCAATGCACATCTAAGTGCAGTTATCCTTTTCAGAAAAAAATGATATGCATAAAGGTAAAAAGTTTGCTCACCTTTGGATGTTGTACTATGAGCACAACACCATAGAGGGCTTGGTTCCTCAATCAGTTGTGTAACAGAGGAGTGCGGAATGCACCGATCCCGTGATCAGCTTGTGGAGGACAGTCTGTGGAAATGCAGAAGGGGGGAAAAAGTTCTCCTGAGAAAGTGGTGTTCTCAGCAGCGCTCTCCTCTGGATGCTCTGGTGCTGTTTAGCAAATAACCAGCAAGAAGCGGACTTAATGTAAAAAAATAACAAATGGTTTATTGGAGGCATGTAGATATAACAACGCATTTCGAGGAGCGGAACCCCCTCTTCGTCAGATTCACTACACCAGTGTAGCGCTACAGTGCCGCAGTCAGATCTTCACTGGAAGGAAACCCCTGCCGGGATTTCCAGCTCCCACACCTGTACTCCTGCATCTATCAAACACAGGTACAGGCACTATATTATGAACAACTCTAACTTTAAATTGGGAAAACGAATCAGAACTTCATCTTCTTAAGATGCAAAGATGATCAAATAATTTCCAAAAAGTCTTCTCACTTGGATATGTTAATGCTAAATATTCAACACTGGTATATATACCATGATAGTATCATGTCATGTGATACCCATATGAGTGCTGGAAGCCACGCTCTTCTAAAGCAGTGGTTCTCAACTTTTTTGCCGACTGTACCCACAAGGGCTGAAGGTATGTCCGTGGGTACCCCTGTGCCATTATATCCCCCTCCATCGTAATCCCCTTCTGCCATTATTATCCGATAAGGCAAAAGGGAATCAGAGGGAGAGGGAATAATGGCAAAAGGG
>NC_079196.1:26996129-27004844 GCF_029499605.1 Hyla sarda | reverse complement strand
TGTGATGTGTACTGTGAAGAAAAAAAAAAAAAAAAAAAAAAAAAAAAACGAATATTCGTAATTACGAATATATAGCGCTATATTCGCGAAATTCGCGAATTCGCGAATATGCGATATTCGCGAATAATATTCGAATTGCGAATATTCGCGAGCAACACTAGTGTTTAATACAAAACATGTGAACAATGTTCTTCCCCTTCCTGGAGACTTTGCTCCTAGGTGAGGCTTCTTCAGACTAAACATATGGATCCTCAAAAAGAAAAAAAAAAAAAAGAAAAAAAATAATATATATATATATATATATATATATATATATATATATATATATATATATAATAAATCCCTGGTATCAATGTTCGGCAAATGGAGTCATCTACTTTGATTAACATTGGCTACATACTCAGCAGGCTAAATCTAGCACCTTCGTAACCCCACTTTTTATTTATTTATTTATTTTTATCTAGAAACCATAAGCAAGCAGAACATTTGGTGTTGAGGTTTCATGTTCTCAATTGCGCTCATTGGCACATAAATTTTCTCTATATGGTCTATAATTAGGAGTATGAAAATGTTCTGAATACATTCAATTCTTCATGTTTAAATGGGCACTGTCATAAAAACTAATTTTGTAATTTTCTAATGTACTTTTTTTTTTTTTTAATTAAGTTGTCTATATTTTATTTGTGTTTAAAAAAGCTGCCACTAGGTGTCTCCCTACTTGTCCAGAGCACATTCCCCCCTGTCTCTTGAACATCTGACAACTTTGAACTCCTGCTGGCCTGGCAGAAGTATAAAATTAGGAAATGCAGTCTGGAGTGCTGAGGGGGATTTGTGCAGCCTCAGTCAAGAATAGCTCATCTCATACTGAACTGCTCTGGGCTATGTGTAGCAGAGTGAGGGAGGAAGTTCTCCCCTGTATGGCATCAGATGATGTCACGCCTGCTGGGAACACCCCTTTCCAGTCTATGAATCTGACTGAGACTGATCAGAAAATACAGGGCAATATCAAGGTATAAAACTAAAAAAAATAATACAAATAAGGCAGGGGTTGGTTTATCACGATGGGGGCAGTGCATTGGGAGTATTGTAAAATATAACAAGATCATGACAGGTACACTTTAAAAATGAGTCATGGTCTGACCATCCCCACCAATCATTGTAAAACAGTTGGGAGGTGTTATATTGAGTGATGGTCAAACATGGGCTTATGGGAAATATAGACGCAATTGGGTAAGCAGGACCAGGGTGACGAAGAAAAATTAAAGTGGCACTCGACAATTATGGCAAAAATATTAATCTTTGAGGTGCAAACGACAGGACATAGCAGGAAATAGTTCAGATGGCAGGGGCGTTCAGAACATACACCCCTGCCATCTATACTATTTCCTGCTATGTCTTGTCGTTTTCACCTAAAGATGAATATTTTGCCATAATTGGTAAGTGCCCCTTTCATTCCTATTTGCCATTGTATATCTTGCTTCTGCATCAAGTTAAGCACCACCTGTATGGCGGACGGGTGCTGTTCGAGCGTTGTGCCCTACCACCAATGGTGTGAATTGAGAGGTCATTAAGCACAGGTGTGTGAAATGGCTCATGGCCAGGCATTGTGATGCACCTGTTTGAATAAAGTTAAACGCTGATCTTTTTGATCAGTTGTGTGAATTGAGCCCTTATCACACAGTGCCGGATTTCCCTCTCTGATTGGTGCCAACCACTGTGTTCCATTCTGTGGATGAGAGATATAGCTTTATAAAATAAAAAGGGCCATATTATGCCCATGTGAAACTGGCTGCAAAATGACTTGAAACTTAAAAACTGTTATTTAATTTAGCCTCTGTTCACACTGATTCTTGGTCTGAAAATCAGATAGACCCAAAGTAAACAATAGTGTTTGTATCAAAGCTGTCATGGCTTTGTCAAGAAGCCTTGGTAATCCACTTTGCATTTCTATATGCCAATCTGAACCCATCCAATCAAAGCCTGCCCACTGGTATCTGAGAGAAACAATCCTTGATGTTCACCTAAAGATCCTAATGGCTTTGGAAACCTAAAGTTAAGTCAACATTAAACATCTGGTAAAACCTTTTACAGACCTTTTCTTACTCCCTGCTGTGCAGTGAATTCTATATATATCTTAGACTCCTACTTCAAAACATAGATCTAAAGTCCCCTTTGTTGCTTAAAAGCTACTCTCATAACATAAGTCCTCAAAAAAAAAGTAAAGGTGCGGCTCTTTTCTACCCTATCTGTATTTCCTACCAGTGCAGTATTAAATGTTCTTATCACTTAAAAGATGTATCCATCATAAGGTGATTTTAGTACGTACCTGCCAGTCAGTAATGTTCATGCTTAGGAAGGATCAGCGCTTGTCTTGGGGCTAAATGCTTGTTAGTCACCTATAATGCTGCTGCTGTCTTCTTGTGAAATGGCTCTTTCCTGTTGGTGTTCCCTGCCTCCAACAATAAGTTCTAGGATCCCTTGTTTGTAAGTGTGAGGTCACTTTTCTCCCTCCCATATATCAATCCCCCCACCCATTGCAGTACACCTGAGCAGTATTTAATGTGTGTTGTGCTTTAAAACTACAATTCCCTGCAGCCCTGTGGAGAATGATCTCCCACCCAGCGGTTTCTCCCCCTATTGAAACACAGACACGCTCCCTTTCAACACCTTACTAGTGATGTAATGTAATGTCCCGGGCCTCACTGATCCCTGGGAAAAGCTGAGAAAACACTGATAATTGCTTTGGGCAGGTTGCTGATCATTGATCTGTCGGGAACAGCTGGCCATCAGTCCCGTCAAGAATGGTGAAGAATGCAGGAGTACAGATGTGGGAGGTGGAAATCCCGGCAGGAGTTTCCTTTCCTTCCAGTGAAGATCTGACTGCGGCACTGTAGTGCTACACCGGCGTGATGACACAGGAGTCGGGTGTAAAGTAGTAGTACTTTTTATTAGTAATCATAAAAAGTGACATACAGGGGTGGACTACGCATTTTGGAGGGGCTCCCTCCTTCCTCAGGTCCAGGTTACAGTGTATAGGTAAAGCATCTTATATATACACACATTCGTGAATACATTACACATTTGAATTTTGGCTGGTGTATAGGAGTAAGTAGGCTGGATCTTTAACATTGTGATTTTTTGCCCATTCAAACCAGTAGGCCCATTGTGATCAATGGAGATCTGGCGTCAGGTAATATGAAAAGCTAAACAGTAAGGTCCTGGCTGCATCGTGGATCGGAGACACCAGTGTGGGTTTAAATCAGGAACTGAAATGTAATGATGTGGTTACAATTTAATTGAGATAAACAAATGTGGGTCAATTGATACTTAAGAACGTATCTGAAGTATCAATTGACCCACATATGTCTGTCTTAATTAAATTGTAACCACATAATTACATTTCTGTTCTTGATTTGAACCCGTGTACACTGGTATGTCCCATTCATAATGCAGCCAGGACCTTGCTGTTTAGTTTTCTATCTCACCTGCTGCCAGATCTCCATAGACCACAATCAGCCTATTGGTTTGAATGGTCAAAAAATCACAATGTTAAAGATTCAGCCAACTTACTTCCATACACCAACTGTGTAATGTATTAATGTATGTGTGTATATATAAGATGCTTTACCTATACACTGTAACAGGGACCTGAGGAAGGAGGGAGCCCCTCCGAAACATGTAGTCCACCCCTGTATGTCACTTTATGATTATTAATAAAAAGTACTACTACTTTACACCCAACTCCTGTGTCATCACGCCAGTGTAGCAGTTTCTGAAACAAAAACAAAGAAAAACAGAATAGACCAATGCACATCTAAGTGCAGTTATCCTTTTCAGAAAAAAATGATATGCATAAAGGTAAAAAGTTTGCTCACCTTTGGATGTTGTACTATGAGCACAACACCATAGAGGGCTTGGTTCCTCAATCAGTTGTGTAACAGAGGAGTGCGGAATGCACCGATCCCGTGATCAGCTTGTGGAGGACAGTCTGTGGAAATGCAGAAGGGGGGAAAAAGTTCTCCTGAGAAAGTGGTGTTCTCAGCAGCGCTCTCCTCTGGATGCTCTGGTGCTGTTTAGCAAATAACCAGCAAGAAGCGGACTTAATGTAAAAAAATAACAAATGGTTTATTGGAGGCATGTAGATATAACAACGCATTTCGAGGAGCGGAACCCCCTCTTCGTCAGATTCACTACACCAGTGTAGCGCTACAGTGCCGCAGTCAGATCTTCACTGGAAGGAAACCCCTGCCGGGATTTCCAGCTCCCACACCTGTACTCCTGCATCTATCAAACACAGGTACAGGCACTATATTATGAACGACTCTAACTTTAAATTGGGAAAACGAATCAGAACTTCATCTTCTTAAGATGCAAAGATGATCAAATAATTTCCAAAAAGTCTTCTCACTTGGATATGTTAATGCAAAATATTCAACACTGGTATATATACCATGATAGTATCATGTCATGTGATACCCATATGAGTGCTGGAAGCCACGCTCTTCTAAAGCAGTGGTTCTCAACTTTTTTGGCGACTGTACCCACAAGGGCTGAAGGTATGTCCGTGGGTACCCCTGTGCCATTATATCCCCCTCCATCGTAATCCCCTTCTGCCATTATTATCCGATAAGGCAAAAGGGAATCAGAGGGAGAGGGAATAATGGCAAAAGGGGATCAGAGGGAGGGAGGAATTATGGCACAAGGGGATAAATATGGAGGGGGAGGGATAATAGTAAAAGGGGATGCTTTGTTAATCAACTGATTCACTATGATTTCCATGGAAGGACTTCCCTTATTTGTACGAATACAGGGGAAGATTTATTAAAACTTGTCCAGAGGAAAAGTTGCCGAGTTGCCCATATCAACCAATCAGATCACTTCTTTCACTTTTCAGAGGCTTTTCCAAACATGAAAGAAGCAATCTGATTGGTTGCTATGGGCAACTAAGCCACTTTTCTTCTGGACAGGTTTTGATAAATCTTCCCCACATACTTTAGGTTTAGGAAAACAAGAAAATTGTGGATAGATTTTATATCCAGAGCCCTATGGGTTATAATTGCACTGAGATTTGTTAAAGTTTGAGTATATACTTCTCCCAAACTCTCACAATATAACCTCAACTTGTTTCAGGATGCATGCCTTCCACCTTTCCCATGAGAGAAGGTGCCAGTGTAAATACATTGAAACTTGATAACTTTTATAAAAAGGGAATATATAAAAAAATATATCAAATAGGGTGACCGATGGGGATCCAAAGGTTGGAGTTCTCCATAGGTCCTTAAAAAAACTTTTTTTTTAACATAGTTTTTTTATTTTTATACCGTATATACTCGAGTATAAGCCGACCCAATTATAAGCCGAGGCCCCTAATTTCACTCCAAAAACCCAGGAAACGTTATTGACTCGACTATAAGCCTAGGGTGGGAAATACATCATCCCCCTATGTCATCATCCCTTTGTCATCATCCAGACCCCCGTCATCATCCCCCCCCCCCCTTCATCATCACTGCCTGTCAATCCCTTCATCAGTGGTCTTCAACCTGCGGACCTCCAGATGTTGCAAAACTACAACTCCAAGCATGCCCGGACAGCCATCGGCTGTCCGGGCATGCCGGGAGTTGTAGCTTTGAAACCTCTGGAGGTCCACAGGGTGAAGTCCACTGCAGCCTTCGTCATCATCCAGACCCCCACTTTTGTTTTCTACTCACCTCCCCTCGGTGGGAAGGAAGGGTGAGCTGGTCCGGGCCATCTATGCTGCAGGGACCATCCGGTGGGGAGGGTTAGTCGTTCCGGCCTGTCCATTTTCACCGGGGGGGCCTCTTCTCCGCGCTCCGGGCCCGGCCCCGGACTAGTGACGTCATTGTCAAGGCAACGTCACTAGTCTGTGCTGAAAAACTCGGCTTATACTCGAGTATATACGGTTGATGTTGATATTCTCCTTTATGTAAATATGCTTATCGCTGGGAGTCCCAGAGGTCAGGCCTCCACTTGGTCCCAGAGAAAAGTTTTTTTTACATAGTTTTTACTATATATCTGGGAAAATCCTCCCGTCCACAGATTTTAATATGGCTTGTGACAGTAGCTGCTCTTTACACGTTCACCGAGGACAGATTTGGAATGTCAAATTAGTGAATGAGCTGCAGCAATGTTACATTGTAACCACGTGGCCTATTACCTCCACGTCTACTGCTGTTACATTGTAACAAGATGTGAGTCCCTTCAAGCTCTATTACTGATTTCCAGGTTGCTCCTGTTTGATGATGCATTTTAATTGAGTGTTAACTTAGAGATGATTATTACTGTCGTTTTACATATTACAATGCATCTATTATTCTCATAGTGACAGAGCTCCGATTCTCCTTCGTCTATCGATGGAGATCCCCAGGTGAGCTGTGTTTTATGTGCATGTGGTGTTTTACTAGAATACAGTCTGGCTATCTGCAGGATGTAAGGTTGAGTAGTTCTACAATTATTTTGCCGCATCTGTTTAATGCCGGCAATTACGTAGTGTAAAGCTACATCCCCACATTTATCCTCAGACGTCTATCAAAGCTGACCTTATCTTGTCTAGTTGAATATTATCAGTAGCATATGTGTCTTGCCTTTTACATGATAATGCATCAAGCTGTTCTCTTTAGAAGCACTCCGCTTTCAACTGCGCTCTATCTAACAAGTCTCTTTAATGGAAAAAAAATAAAATCTGGATAAAATAATTCAACTGTAACTTTGTCGCACACTGATGTTTAAATCGGCTATAATCATAAAAACTATATTATGTGTGTTGCTCCATCATTTGCATTCTGGAATGAGACAACATTGCCATTTTTGGTTTTATTGATTTTCATTGGGACCCACTGTATGTCTAGAGTGCAAACATATTCTGCAATGACAATAAAAAAAATATATACATTCATTACTATACATTTGTGTGCAGAGAGGAGAAAGGCAGACATCTGGAATGCCTAGGAAGTAAGATGAAAGAAAGGGAAGGTAAGCTGAAGTAAATTGGCAAATTGGAGGTACATCCATCAAGACGGTGACATAAGGCGAATGATTCAACTATCACTGACAGTTGTGTGTTCTACTTTCTTAAAAACTTGATAAAGAGATTTTTCATTTTGTTAGAACACTGGCTCTCTCCAGGAACGGGGCGTGTTAACCCCTGCATGAAGCAGCGGCTGACATGCCCCTCCATATGTCTCTATGAGAGCCATTCAGCTATCTTCGGCTCTCCAATAGAAACATATGGATGGGCTGTGTCGGCCACCGCTTCTTGCGAGGGTCAACACTTTGTTCTTGTGGAAAGCCATGGCCCTGTACAGGACATTGCAGGGGGTCCTAGCGGTCAGCCCCCCATAATCTTAAACGTATTTATGTATCTGCAGGATCCACAGTTTTGGAGCATCAAACTTCTCCTTTAAGTCAACAACTATTCTAGAAAAAGTATGGGAACACCTCTTTAAGTGTAAGAAAACTGAGACCCATTTATGGCCAAGTATTTGAAGGGGAACCCATCATCACTTTCACGCTACCTGAGCCACAAGTCAATAGGGATATCCCCTGGAGATTCTCCCCAATCCAACAACCTTGTATGATAGATGTCTCCCTGTTTGGTGTAAGAAGAGATCTATAAGTCAAGGCCGGTGGAGCTGGGAGGAGACACCAGGAAGCATCTCAATGAATTGTCAGTCAGGCAGCATGAAATGATGACAGGTTCCCTTTAAAAAGAGTAAACACCTTTTGTATTAATATCCTTCCAAGACATTGCAGGCCATTTCCTAGTGCTCCCTAGTAAAATAAGACAATAGAGAAAGTTTCCATTGTGTTCTAGTGTATTCTACATTTATTGTGATGCTATGAATACTCAGCAGAAACAAAAAGTGCTGTCCGCTGCCGGTTATTTGACCAATATTTACAATAATTTAATACTAACTGCAGAGAATGGAGGATTCTGTATCTGATCCGTATAAATAGGTAGTTCCAATTTTACAGACTATTAAGTTCTCTTTCCTGTTAAGTATGATATTTGCTATCAATCAGACCAAATGATACTTTCATCCTTACCACAAAAATATATCTATATTCCCCAGCTGCTCCCTGCTACGTACATCTCTTAACATTAACCAGATAGTTTAAGAGAAATGGAGATTTTCTTGTCAGTTCGCATGAATATTTCAGAGCTGCACTTATAGCGAAATGTGTTTTCAGAAAACAACCATTTGATATCATTATGGGACATACCGTTCTGGTTAAACACTGTTTACAAAGACTTACATTATCTTTTCACATAGAACAAAGATGGATTTTTTGGGTAAATTCTCATTCCATTTGTTACGCAAATTTCCTTAAATACCTTCTGTTGTGAAAAACAAGGAATCTGTCTTCGGCTTTTAAGTCTCACATTTGGGGAGCGTAGCAGAGCTAGGTGTCTGTGGCAGCCTCTTATAGTAGGTGATACGACTGAAAAATTTTGAAACTCTATTCAGATTTTAGAAGTATCCGAAAAATAGGGAACCCTATGTAGTACCTAAATAGTCTGAAAATAAAAATAATTGTTATGAGTCTCCATGGCAACAGACTAAAAATTAACCTATGATGTAGCCTGTAACTACAGTATTTTTTAGGGATGCAAAAGCTAATGATCTTTGAGCCCTTTAATGGAAAATGTATATATATATATATATATATATATATATATATATATATATATACCAA
>NC_079196.1:26803629-26993629 GCF_029499605.1 Hyla sarda | reverse complement strand
TCCAACCAGTGGGCCTCTAGTTATTAAAACAATAATAATAATAATACAACTCCTAGCATGCCCAGAAATCCTTTGGCTGTCTGGTCATTCTAGAAGTTGCAGCTTTGCAACAGCTGGAGGCACACTGTTTGGGAAACACTGAGATAGATAGGTAGGAAGATAATTAGATAAGATAGATATGAGATAGATAGATATGTGATAGATAGATAGATGGATAGATAGAAAACACAGAAGGTAGCAGCACACCAGGTTGCATGAAGGGTTGGGTGCAATTCAGCAGGGGTCCCAAGGTCGCAGGACTCCAGATGGTGTAGAAGTACTTCCACAGTTTTTTCACCTTTACCCCGGAGTACTGCAGTATTCTTTGTACTTCTAGATAGATAGATAGATAGATAGATAGATAGATAGATAGATATGAGATAGATAGATATTAGATAGATACATGTGAGATGGATAGATGATAGATAGATAGATAGATATGAGATAGATATGAGATAGATAGATAGATAGATAGATAGATAGATAGATATGAGATAGATATGAGATAGATAGATAGATAGCTGTGACAGATTATAGATAGATATGTGATAGATATGTGATAGATAGATATGAGATAGATAGATGATAGATAGATATGAGATAGATAGATATGAGATAGATAGATATGAGATAGATAGAATAAATAGATATGAGAGATAGATAGAAAGATGATAGATAGATAGATAGATATGAAATCGATAGATAGATAGATAGATAGATAGATATGAAATCAATAGATAGATAGCTGTGACAGATAATAGATAGATGGATTTACTAGTATTCTAATTGTTGTTGATGTATGGAAGTGTATCTTACCATAACTCCAAGTGAACCCAGATCAGGCTAACACCTGTGCAAGGACCCGCCGGTCCCTCCTCCGGCTTCACGTACAGCAAAAATCAAGAGAAGGAAATGTCCAGCATCCAGGGGATGTCCAACAGGGTATCTCTTTATTAAGAGATTTGCAAGTACACGGTAAAACACTAACACATTTTTTCAGCGTGTACTTGCAAGCCTCTTAATAAAGAGATACCCTGTTGGACTTCCCCTGGATGCTGGACATTTCCTTTTCTTGATTTTTGTATCTTACCAAAGATCTCCTCCTTGTTGCTTTTCAACTGTTGTGGGACTATAAGTATCAGCATGCCACTGACAGCCATAGGGTATGGGTAACTTTTGGCTAGACATGAAGAAATGTTGACCTGGGATGATTTCCTTCCGTCTCCTCAGTGTCAGGCGGGTAGTGGCTGTGAGAAATGTATCAGATGTGTTTGCTACAGACCTAACTTAATTGTTTCCTTCCTTTCTTGCCAAGTCACTTTATCGAAGTGTTTAATGGTTTGTTACTGGAATTATTAGATAATGAACTACAATTGATTGTTTCATTCAATAAGTAACAGTAAGGTTTTAATTAGACAAATAATAAGTTGTTACAGAGCGGCATATTTCTGAATAGGAAGTCATGATGGCTAACATCCAGACTGGATAGAACAAACAGGGCTTTCTATTACAGGCCGTAGTTTGAGATTGAGGAAAAAAAATACCTAATTTATTTCCAAAATATAAAAAGACCTCACTTATCTGAGGCTGGATCTGTCATTGCAGCACTGTACTTCAATGGGGGCAATGCTGAGGTACCAGGCAAAGCCCATAGATAAGATTGTGCAATAGACAAGATTCTGCAATAGACAAGATTGTGCAATAGACAAGATTGTGCAATAGACAAGATTGTGCAATAGACAAGATTCTGCAATAGACAAGATTCTGCAATTAAAAAAAAAAAATCTTATATAACACTGTTTTATCCATCGATATATCTATCTATCTATCTATCTATCTATTTATCTATCATCTTTCTATAGTATTTATCTGCTAATTCTTGAACCATATTTTTTTTCAAATCTCATATAACACATTCAGTGTGTCTTTGAGATTTTATGTCCATCTATGTATCTCATATCTATCTACCTATCTATATATCTGTCAATCTATCTCATATTTACCTATCTATATCAGATCTATCTATTATCTCATATCTATCTATCTATCTATTATCTCATATCTATTATCTCATATCTATCTATCTATCTATCTCATATCTATCGATCGATCTATCTATCGATCTATCTATCTATATCAGATCGATATATCTATCTCAGGTCTCCCTATATGCCTGTCTATTTCTCTTTCTATATCTATCACAGAGGTCTCAAACTGATGTTGCAAAACTTTAAAGGGGTTCTCCACTGCCCTGCCTTCCGGAGCTCCGCTCGCAGCGTCCAGAAGTTTATTACTCCGAACACTGTGTGCGGGCTTCCATGTTCGAGGCTGGCCCCTCGTGACATCGGAAGCGGTCGCGCGCGGGCATGACGTGTGGGCATGACGTCACGAGGGGGCGGCCTCGAACACGGAAGCCCGCACACAGTGTTCGGAGTAATAAACTTCTGGACGCTGCGAGCGGAGCTCCGGAAGGCAGGGCAGTGGAGAACCCCTTTTAACTACCAGCATGCCTGGGCATGCTGGGGGTTGAAGTTTTGCAACATCTGGAGGGCCACAGTTTGTGACCACTGCTCTATCATTAATCTATCATATATATATATATATATATAATTTGAATATATCTATCAATTCATAGAAAGCTGTCATGAAGTGATCAGGGACAGCAGGACTCTCAAGCGTCATCCATGAGTCCAAGCAGCATTTAAAATAATTACAATCTCCCCCTTCCCAGGCTCTTCATCTCCTCCTCCTATATTCTGTGCACTCAGGAGAACGCATAATTAAAATCATCATAAAACCGAAACAATTTACAATGACAAAAATCACAATATCAAAGGTTCCATCTCAGGTGATGATTTATTTTTTTATTTTTCAGCCCCATGGAGAGTTACCATGACACTGCTCAATGTCTGAATGTTTACATAGAAATTAATGACATTTATAGTTTTGGAAACTTAAAACAAAAATTACATAAATGGAAAAATACGATATAGATAGATAGATATGAGCTAGATAGATAGATAGATATGAGATAGATATGAGATAGATAGATATGAGATAGATAGATAAATAGATAGATAGATAGATAGATAGATATGAGATAGATAGATAGATATATATGAGATAGATAGATAGATAGATATGAGATAGATATATATGAGATAGATAGATAGATAGATAGATATGAGATTATAGATAGATAGATAAGAGATAGATAGATAGATGGATATGAGATTTTTTTTTCTTTTTCAGCACCATGGAGAGTTACCATAACACTGCTCAATGTCTGAATGTTTACATATTACCGTAATTAATGACATTTATAGTTTTGGAAAATTAAAACAAAAGTTAGATAAGTGGAAAATAGGATATAGATAGATATGAGATAGAAAGATAGATAGATAGATATGAGATAGATAGATATGAGATAGATAGATAGATATGGGTTGGTTGGATAGATAGATAGATAGATATGAGATAGAAAGATAGATAGATAGATAGATAGATATGAGATAGATAGATAGATATGTTATAGATAGATAGATATCAATGTAGAGGGTAGGCAGCACAACCACATATTCTGACGGAATCTTGGGGTGCAAGCAAGGATAGCAGTCCCAATCACAGACGGCTCAAATAATCCAAGATGCAGAAAGTACAGCAGCACACCCAGTAGTAAAGTGCAAAAAAATGGGATTTATTGACCCATATCAAATGCGACGTTTCGACGGCATCCCGCCATCTTTTTCAAGCATGATACACAGGTTACAACATCCACATTATATCAGGTGTGTAATTAACGAACAATCAAGTGTAAACAGTATTATAAAAGTGATCAAACATACAATCATAAAATTTAGGTGTATACAAAATATAAAATACATGAGTGACAAACCAATACAGTCATGGCATAAATATACATTGAACACGATCTATATAAAATAGGTGTATATCGGTTTCCCTGAACCAAAGTCCACAGGTGCGCCATATCGGCAGTGAATTAAAAACAAATTAAAAACATGAAATCTACCTTGAGACAGATCCACATACTCCTGTGCGCCCATAGATGCCATAGCGGCGTTGTTCACTTCCGCATCGGTATCCAGCAGTCATGTGATCATCACCTGATCACACAAGTCACATGGGCTTCGCCGGCTCCAGCCAGCCGGTTCGGCGCATGCGCACATACTGCTGCATATCGTGCGGGATATTAGTGTATAGTAATAAAAGTTCTGTAGGTGATGATTTCAAAGATTGAGAATCTAATTACAATAGATAAAGCTCTCGCTAATGTCAATATGTAAATTGCTGAGAGTCTCTGCGCGTTCCCCAACAACCGCGGAGAACGCACACAAACCGCAACACAATGTGAATAAGGACTTAACCACGTAAACTAATGAAAATTAGTAAAAAATTAGTACAACATTTTTTATCAGTGATACCGATAATAAATTAGTGTTATGATAAGACAAATGTGGATGGGTTTCCGACGCGTCCCACCGGATAACCGGTAGAACGCATCAAAGACGCATCAACATATGAATAGTATAGAAACAAAAAGTGAAACGAAAAAAATATTTGGGGGTATTTTATAACCCAGTGTTAGTGGGTGTAGAAAATAGAATAAAATAAATTAACACGATGTCTCACTAATGAGAAAACACATTATAAACTATAGGTGAAGGTTAAAGAGAAAAGTGCAGTATCAGAATAATATATGAATATTAATCCTGACAACATTAAGTGAAGGATCTAAATAGATAGTGTCAAAGGTAATGTTATATTTATATATGTAATAATTGTAACTGTTATATCTTAAACTTATTATAAAATTATTTCTTGCACCAGATGTAATTAGGTACCTCCTATAACTGTTTGTCAGAGGATATATGAATTTACAATAGTGAAATCAATCTATCATCACCAATATTAAAAAATCCATGATTAGTAGAATGGTTATAGCTGGGCAGGAGAATTGTTGGATTTGTCTCTTCGGTGTCATATTGCTTGAAATCACTTCTTTTTCGGGTAATATGACACCGAAGAGACAAATCCAACAATTCTCCTGCCCAGCTATAACCATTCTACTAATCATGGATTTTTTAATATTGGTGATGATAGATTGATTTCACTATTGTAAATTCATATATCCTCTGACAAACAGTTATAGGAGGTACCTAATTACATCTGGTGCAAGAAATAATTTTATAATAAGTTTAAGATATAACAGTTACAATTATTACATATATAAATATAACATTACCTTTGACACTATCTATTTAGATCCTTCACTTAATGTTGTCAGGATTAATATTCATATATTATTCTGATACAGCACTTTTCTCTTTAACCTTCACCTATAGTTTATAATGTATTTTCTCATTAGTGAGACATCGTGTTAATTTATTTTATTCTATTTTCTACACCCACTAACACTGGGTTATAAAATACCCCCAAATATTTTTTTCGTTTCACTTTTTGTTTCTATACTATTCATATGTTGATGCGTCTTTGATGCGTTCTACCGGTTATCCGGTGGGACGCGTCGGAAACCCATCCACATTTGTCTTATCATAACACTAATTCATTATCGGTATCACTGATAAAAAATGTTGTACACATTTTTTACTAATTTTCATTAGTTTACGTGGTTATGTCCTTATTCACATTGTGTTGCGGTTTGTGTGCGTTCTCCGCGGTTGTTGGGGAACGCGCAGAGACTCTCAGCAATTTACATATTGACATTAGCGAGAGCTTTATCTATTGTAATTAGATTCTCAATCTTTGAAATCATCACCTACAGAACTTTTATTACTATACACTAATATCCCGCACGATATGCAGCAGTATGTGCGCATGCGCCGAACCGGCTGGCTGGAGCCGGCGAAGCCCATGTGACTTGTGTGATCAGGTGATGATCACATGACTGCTGGATACCGATGCAGAAGTGAACAACGCCGCTATGGCGTCTATGGGCGCACAGGAGTATGTGGATCTGTCTCAAGGTAGATTTCATGTTTTTAATTTGTTTTTAATTCACTGCCGATATGGCGCACCTGTGGACTTTGGTTCAGGCAAACCGATATACACCTATTTTATATAGATCGTGTTCAATGTATATTTATGCCATGACTGTATTGGTTTGTCACTCATGTATTTTATATTTTGTATGCACCTAAATTTTATGAATGTATGTTTGATCACTTTTATAATACTGTTTACACTTGATTGTTCGTTAATTACACACCTGATATAATGTGGATGTTGTAACCTGTGTATCATGCTTGAAAAAGATGGCGGGATGCCGTCGAAACGTCGCATTTGATATGGGTCAATAAATCCCAATTTTTTGCACTTTACTACAGGGTGTGCTGCTGTACTTTCTGCATCTTAGATAGATAGATAGATAGATAGATACGAGATAGATATATAGATAAATAAAGAGATAGATACATATGAGATAGATAGATATGAGATAGATAGATAGATAGATAGGAGATAGTTTGTTTGAAGTCCGTTGCTATGGAGATGTATAGCTCTAATTAGGAGCTCTATACCAAAGCTTTAGCTCGTTTGCAACTTTGTTTTATTTTTTTATTCTTTGAAACAATACAAAAAAGGAAGCAAAATATGCAGCTTTTTAAATAATATTTTTTGCATAGCATATAATACTATCAGAAAAATCCAGTACTTTTCATGAATTAGCATAAGCCGATGACATATGTGTGATATCTTTGCAATAGTAGAAAGTCATAATGTTTTCCCTGTGTGTGACGTTTTCCACAATCCCAGCAGCCATATTGTATGCAGCCACATATCCTGTCAGTTACACTATCACAACATATGCTCATGCGTTATCTTGTCATCTTCAATATTAACACTTTTGTCTTATCTTATGCTCAACAATATTGCTGTAACTGAACTTTGACAGAAATTTGCTGAATTTTTCAATACTAAAAAGTAAAAATTTTTCACATTCTATGTTTTAAGTTTTTTTTCTATTAAAAGCAGAATTCTCCTTAGTTAGAAAATAAATACAAATACAAAACATCTAAAAATCATGAAAAAATAATAAAACATCTATTTGTGTACTTTTGTAAAAAAAATAAAAATAAATTGTACATGGTTGTTCTCCATGTATGCCTTTCTGCTCTGTAGTTAGTTTTTGTGGCATACAAGTGTAGGGCACCAAAGAAACTGTGTAGAAGCAGGAACTCCTGTCATTTTGACAAATGTCCCTGCTCCTGTACAGTAAGAAGTGATGTGCTATGCATCACTGCTTACAGTCTGGCCTATGGAGGTCATTGGATGCACCAATGATATGCATCACCGCTTCACTCTTTACACTGACTGGACCGGATGCTATGATTTCAACCCAGTGAAAGTAGGAACAAAGCCAAATAGGTCTTTAAAACCAAATTGAATCAACAGGCATTTTACAATTAATCCTCTCCTTAAAAAAAATAAAATAAAATAAAAAGGATTTTGGGAAGGTTTACCAAAATTTTCATGGAATTCCAAATCTATGGCTTGATTTTAGTCACAAATAGGGATGAGCGAATCAAATCTAATGAATTCAAATTCATTAAGAATTTCAGGAAATATTTGATTAGATTCATAATGATCGTGCAAATCGCTTCATTAAATTCCATTTAGTGCGGTCCAGGCTCCAGGGCATCTAAAATGGCGGATCCACATGTTAGGACATGGGGCAAGCAATCCTGGGAAGGCAAGATGGGATGACCCTGAATCACATGCAGGATGCAGCCTTTCAGCAGCCAGCCACCCCTGCGATGTCACAGGCCTATATAATCGTCAGCCATCTTACGGCCAGTCACTTCAGCGTTCTATTGCAGAGAGGGAGGGAAAGACAGCAGTGTGTGTTGCACAGAAAAGCATTTTTAGAGCAGTGATTCACCTCCCAGTCACATCAGCGTTCTATTGCAGAGAGGGACAGAGAGCAGTGTGTTGCACAGAAAAGCTTTTTTACAGCAGCGATTCAGCAGCCCAAATCCAGCCAGTGCTAAACTCATAGGGAAGAGAGTGAGATTGAGAGAGAGAGAGAGAGAGAGAGAGAGAGAGAGAGAGAGAGCACAATTTTGGGTGCAGTACACAGCGAATGTGTGCTGCAGCACTGGTGTGTACAACAACTGAAAAGCTAATTGTAGCCAGCCAGTTAGGGGGAGCAGAGCACTATAAGTGTATTGTCCTCTATTAAGTGTAACCTGTTCTTAATCAGAAAATTTTCATTGAACAGTTTTGCATGTGCTTACATCTAAGTGGTGTACCATTTTGTTCATGTTAAAGTCTTAAGGGCCTAGATACTGTGAAAGGCCAGGCAAAAGTACACACCTGCTGGTGTTGTAGACAAATACAGTTTTAAAGCAAAAACACAAAAAAGAAAAATAGCCAGCACAACTACCTAATACACGGGTGCACGCTGCTCTGGAAAATACAGAGTGTACAAAAAACAAAGAAAGGTTGCAGCAGCACTCTTGGTCAAAAAATGGAGGCTCTTAGCGCATTTTTTGGTCAAAACATTTCCTCCATCGACCACGCGAAGGTGGCCTCATTTCGGATGGGACCCTAACATGCTAAATTAATTCACCTTCTGCTGGGCATATGACCTCTGACTGGATGACATGCCAGATCCACTATCAAATTGAAATTAAAAACCTACTATGAGATGGCCCCATTTTGGATGGGACCCTGACATGCTTGATTCACTTACCTTGCATACATCTAAGTGGTGTACTATTTTGTTCCTGTTAAAGTCTCCAGCCACCTCCAGGCTGTCTCATTCTGCAACTATATGGTCTCCTCATGCTTCCGCCACCACCAGGCTGTGTCATTGAGCCACTATTTGGTCTCCTCATGCTGCCACCACCTCCACGCTGTATCATTTAGCCACTATATGGTCTCCTCATGCTGCCGCCAACTCCAAGTTGTGTCCTTCAGCCACTATATGATCTTCTCATGCTGCCGCCAACTCCAGGCTGTGTCATTCAGCCACTATATGGTCTAATCATGCTGCCGACCAACTACAGGCTGTGTCATTCAGCCACTGTATGGTCTCCTCAAGCTTCTGCCACCTCCAGGCTTTGTCACTGTACCACCATGTGGTCTCCTCATGCTGCTGGCACATTAGATAAAACTTTTTAGGTTACTCTATTTGAAATCTTAAAGAAAATAATGTAATATAATTATTATTATTATTATTATTATTATTATTATTATCATTATTGTTGTTGTTATTATTATTATTAATAATAATAATAATAACAATAATATTTTTTTATGAATGATTAGGTATTAGACTATTGGATCTAACACTTGAAATCAAATCTAAACTATTTTTTATCTGTTGAAGGAAACTTGAACATAAAATAGCAGTGTAAAAAAAAATTTAAACTATGATACAAAATCACATTTGTTTTATACAACAGCTTTCAGGCAATCTGAAAAAAAAAAAAATTAAAAAAATTTAAAAAATAAACAAAAAATGCTTCAGTGGACATGTCCTGTAGAAAACCAATAGAGGTGTGGTATGATGCTAGGAAAAAGGTCTGCTTATTTCTAGAAACAATGCCACCCTTGTCCATAGGCTATATCTGGTATTGCAGCTCACATGAATGAGAAGAGGCTGCAATGACAATCACAACCTATAGACAAGAGGTGCTATTTTGATAAAAAAAAATAAAGTACTATCAATTTATAAATGCTTATCCAACCCCATATATAAAAATGTATATTTTATGGTACAGTGGTCCCTCAATAATTCATCCTGACATGACCATTGTTGAGAGGCCACAACTCTATGGTAATCTAGCTATTGCTTCTGGAGCTCTTACTGAAGATCAAATACAATAAGCAAATAACATCCGTAAAGCAAATCCTTAGACATAAAAGTAAAACCTTGCCACTGGATGCTGTAAACCATTGTCGAGAACACAAACCTCTTCTGGGTCCTATACAGTACACACAGCATACTGGACAATAATATTTATTTTAAAAATCTAGACATTTACATCCCACCCTAGAAATGTCCAATAACACCCAAAAATATCTCATAACACCCACTTTTTTTGTGAGGTTTGCATCAATATCTACTGTTTTTTGGTCTATGTCCCATCAATTGTCCCATCAAAATATGGCTTTTGGCAATTGGGCATGTAGTGTACAAGAAACCTAAAATGTTGTCGCCCTCACCTAATGTCCAAAGGAGCCACCCATCCTGGCACCAGTAGAGAGAAGTACTTGAGATCTAGTACCACACTTGTCTGTAGAGAGGCACTACTAGACAATCATGGTATGCACTGTAGCTATACATGTGTTTCAAAGGGGTATTCTGGCTTTATAAATCCAAAGGCACTGGGGACCCCCGCGATATGTGTGCAGCACCCGACATTCTGTGCCGGGCGCTGCCTCCGAAACGGGGACGTGGTGTCATGACCCCGCCCCCTATTGATGTCACACCACACCCCCTCCATTCATGTCTATGGGAGGGGGCGTGACGGACGTCACGCCCCCTCCCATAGACATGAATGGAGGGGGGCTTGTGATCATACCTCTGCCAGAATACCTCTTTAATAATGCTATACCCACAAAGTAAAATGACAATCCAGTCAATGACAAGTGTTGCAGATAGGCATTCTTCGGTGAATGCATTCCCATGTTACACTAACGCAAGAAAAACCATTGTATATTAAAGATATTGCTACCTGAGGTCGCGGTAACTGCATAATTCACTATAATCAAACAGCTAATACCAACAAATGAAATAACGTTGTGTTGTCAAGGTCAACAGTGGATTCAAAGTGATTTATTTCCTCAAAGACAAAATTTATTTCCACATAAATAAATGTTTGCTGGTATTAAGAGCTGTGTTAACATATGGAGGGTTTGATAGAGGAATCGTAAATCTAACAATGCAGACATTGCGAAATAACAAACAAAAAGAACAAGGATGTAACCAATGGCGGATTTCTAAAGTACCCGTTTCTTTTATACAGAGATACTGTAGCTCGGTTTTTGTTAAATCCATATCGCTTGTCAACGTGACCTCAGTTTTCTTTGCTATGTAAATATTGATGGATTATAATGATGGGAATCTGTTTATACTGTATTTGAGCTTACAATAATATAATATTGAAGGTGACAGAATAGGATATGAGCATGAAAATAAATAAACATATGTCATACCGTACCTACTGTATTCCACCACATATAAAGCACTTACTGAATCTGACATGTGCTTCTATACCATAAGCTGCAAAAATAATTCAAATAGCAATGTCACACAATGTATTCATTGATAATATTGCTCAACAATTAAAGGGATACTCCGGTGGAAAACATTTTTTCTTTTTTTTTTTTTTTTTTTATTCAACTGGTGCCAGAAAGTTAAAACAGATTTGTAAATTACTTCCATTAAAAAATCTTAATCCTTCCAGTACTTATTAGCTGCTGAATACTACAGAGGAAGTTATTTTCTTTTTGGAACACAGAGCTCTCTGCTGACATCATGAGCACAGTGCTCTCTGCTGACATCTCTGTCCATTTTAAGAACTGTCCAGAGTAGGAGAAAATCCCCATAGAAAATATATGCTGCTCTAGACAATTCCTAAAACGGACAGAGATGTCAGCAGAGAGCACTGTGCTCGTGATGTCAGCAGAGAGCACTGTGTTCCAAAAAGAGAAGAATTTCCTCTGTAGTGTTCAGCAGCTAATAAGTACTGGAAGGATTAAGATTTTTTAACAGAAGTAATTTACAAATCTGTTTAACTTTCTGGCAACAGTTGATTTAAAAATTAAAAGTTTTCCACCGGAGTACCCCTTTAATATTAAAGGGGTTATTCTGAATTAAAAAACGAACAAACAAAAAAAACTGAGCTTTTTTTCTTCCAAAAAAGCACCACACCTGTCCTTAGGTTGTGTGTGATATTGCAGCTAAGTTTCATCGAAGTGAATGGAGCAGGGTTGTACTCCCGAACCCTACCGCACGCTTTCCTCGTTTGTTCAAAAGTTTTTTTTAAATCCAAAAGCTAGAACACAGACACGGCACTCACCCTTGTTGCTGTAAATCAGAAGGTGCATTTTTTCCTGAGCAAACGGCAGAGCAGGTAAAACAGACTTACAGGGACATACAAATGTGACAGACCGTTTCATGCTAGTATGATAGTATGAAACGGGCAGTTGCATTTGTATGCCCCGGTGAACCTGTGTTCCCTGTTCAGCTGTATGCACAGGACGGCATAAACACACCTTCTGGTTTACAGAAATAAGGGTGAGTGCAGCTATTGACTATATTCTAGCTTTTGGATTGCTCATTTACCTCATTATTGTACAGGTACCCCCAAGCTGCGCTGTCTAAAGTTGCTGCCCATTGTTGTCCACCCGGGAGGCCAGGGTGATAGTGTGCAGTGCCCGCACCTGACTCCCTCATATTCAAAAGTTGTTTTTTTTAATGAAAAGTACACTTTAAGTTGACAATAAAAAAAAAAGAAAAGAAAACTTGCTTTGCAAAAGACAAGCCCTCATACAGCTGCATTGACAGAGAACTAAAGTAGTTATGCCTCTTAAAATGTGACAATTAAAAAAAAAAAAGGATAAGCTCCAAAATGCTTGTGGCATTAGGGGTTACAAACCCAAACTTCTATATAACACTTTATAACTATTTCATTTGAGCGCCATCGCTTGTCCAACCATTGACCAAGTTCTTCACATAAACCCGCATTTTATGTCTGTACTTCAAATGGATTGTACTGTACTTCCACTTGCCCTTATGCAAATGATGTCATTCTGTCCAAATTACAATTTCTTTTAAAATAAGATATTTTCTGCTAAGTCGGCACAATGTGTAATATAATGATCATTACATCATTTCCTTATCTGCAAATGATCACAGTAAAACCAATGCAATGGCTTTTCAACACAATTGGAAGACTTGTTAAATGACTAAGAATATAAATGTTCGACTCACCACTTATCCCATTGTTTCCGACCTTTCGGGGGGGGGGGGGGGGGCAGTGGGCCGCTTTTCGATTTCTTTAATAATATGGACAGCTAATTGTCATTTCTAATTGCCATTTGTTTGTGTTCATTCATTATTAAAAAGGAAAGAGGGAGCTGACTACGGGAGAAAATTCCATAAAGTTTACAATACAGGCAGTAGATTGATCGGAAGGAAAATCCTCAGCTCATCAGTTTGTGACTATAATAGTCACGTATCACTGTGCATCAGCTACAAAGGTTTAAGTAGCAGAATTTGCATAAAATGTAAAAAATTCACATTAATTTTAGTTGATGGCTGCAAGAACTGTATAAGCAGCTTCTTCAATCCTGTTTGTCAAGGTCAGCTTTACCTGCAGATGGTGCAAGATGATCAGGTCGCTCAGAACCCTGTTACTCCATTGGTCCCATGGAAATAAATTAGAACAGTGACTGTGTAGTTCACACCATTAATTACATGGCCAAATATGTCCCTGTTTATGTCCCGTAATTGGGGGGGGGGGGAAGTAAGGGGTCCTAGCAGTCGGACCCCAACTTAATGAGATGAGAAAACACTTTAAATTTTACTTTTTCTTTACCCTATGGTAACAAGCACAAGCTTAACGGGGTACTCCGGCGGAAAACATCTTATGCCCTATCAAAAGGATAGGGGATATGATGTCTGATCACGGGGGACCCGACGCTGGGGACCCCCGTGATCTCCGGGTTGGCAGCAGCGTTAAGAACATGGAAGCTTGGACGTCACACCACGTCGTCCCCCACCCAATCCATGTCTATGGGAGGGGGCATGACTGCTAGTATGTATCCATCATGCCTTCTCCAATAGACATGAATGGAGGGGGTGTGGCGGCTGTAGTCGCCAATCATCCGGCATGAAGTGAAGTTCGCTCTGTGCACCGGATGACTGGGGTGCCATAGTGGAGATTGCGTGGGTCCCCAGTAGCGGTAACCTCTGCATTTAGACATGTTATCCCCTATCCAAAGGATAGGGGATAAGATGTTTTCTGCCAGAAAACATCTTTAAGGTAGAGCAAGGGGCCTTTATTTGACCTCTTGAAGAGAGCAAAAAGGTCAGCACTCCAATTATTTGATTGCAGTGCAAATTAAGGTTTCATAACTGATAGAGGGTCCCCCTGTAAAACTCCTTAGATGCCACGATAGCTATTGACCACAACATCTACAATCTGCACTAATAAGAGTAAACAAGCAGAAACCAACTTTATTCATCTTCAGTCAATTCACTGATGGCTATGACTGTTGTCTCTCCTGTAGTGCAGTTGTGAATCAGAAGAAGTCCCCGTATAGCAGTCATAAAAATACTATTAGGTATTAATAGCGAGCAGTCAACTGAAACTCTTTGATGTCATTGAAACACATTTGATGATTGTACCAGTGGGGTTCATGAATGAAGACCATTCAGATGTGATGGGTTCCTGAAGAGAAGGGATTCAACCCTGGTGTGTCTCATGATTAGTGTTGCTCACGAATATTCGCAATTCGAATATTCGTCGCGAATATCACATTTTTGCGAATTCGCGAATATTACGAATTTTGCGATTAAAATTCACTATTACGAATATTCATCTTTTTTTCAAACTGTTTTAAAAACTGAGCACATAGTAGGGATCTCCTTCGACTGATAAATGCAAGGCTTGTATCATTTCATTAAAGACCTAGGGATGAGACTGTGAGGCGAAAGGTTTATGCTTGCGAATATTCGCGGGAATTCCGCCCTACTTATGCCTGTGAGCCAATGAAAGTTCTGCAAGCACAGTTGTCAGAGCTTAGCAACGTCCCTAGCAACGTCCCTCGCATGATGTTATAGCGCGCATGCGCAGACGAGTGAAATTTCGCTATTAATTTCACATTCGCAATAGCGAAATTTCGCAATTCCAAAAAACGTCACGAATATAACGAATATTCAAATTTCACGAATATGGGACGAATATTCGTCCTCATATTCGCGAAATATCGCAAATTCGAATATGGCATATGCCGCTCATCACTACTCAGGACCTGTGCTCCTGGGTGTGAAGAACTTGTACAATTCCCCTCTATAGAGGAACTGAATTGTTAGCAAGTAAACAATGGGCCATGGGAAACAGACATTGTTCTCTTTGGATTTAGTTGATAAAACCCAACTCCATTATGGGTCATCTAGTATGATCTTTAAGATCTTCTTCTTATTCAATTTGCCCCAATCTCTAGAAAGTAGGCACCCAGGACGTATTGTCAAGCACTTCTCTACTTCAGTTTTGTTTAAAAGTTTCTTCATTTTCAATACATTAATAGTTGTTAAATTTAATGAAACTGTGTGTGCGCAACACTATAACATTATTGGGAGAAGACTCTTAGCCAGCTAAGAGTCTTTCAATTGTTGTTTGAGGTATCTTTGCCCATTCTTCCTTACAAAAGTCTTCCAGTTCTTTGAGATTTCTGGGCTGTCTGTCATGCACTGTTCTTTTAAGGTCTGTCCATAGATTTTCAATTATGTTGAGGTCAGGAGATTGTGAAGGCCATGGCAAAACCTTCAGTTTACGCCTCTTGATGTAATCCCCCGTGTATTTTGAGGTGTGTTTAGGATCATTATCCATTTGTAGAAGCCATCCTCTCTTTAACTTCAGCTTTTTCACAGATGGCATCAAGTTAGCATCCAAAATTTGCTGAAATTTTATTGAATCCATTTTTCCTTCTACTCGTGAGATGTTCCCTGTGCCACTGGCTGCAATACAACCCCAAAGCATGATTGATCCACCCCCATGCTTAACTGTTGGACAGAGGTTATTTTCATTAAATTCTGTTCCCCTTCTTCTCAAAACCTACCTTTGCTCATTCCCGCTTAACAGTTCAATTTTAACCTCATCGGTCCACAGACCTTGTTTCCAAAAGTTGATTTAAAAATAAAAATAATAATAATTGTTTTCCACCCTTTAAAGCACTTAAAATAGATTTCAGAACCCTCTTTACTCCAGTTTTACAATCGTGTCACACTGGGAATTAATCAAACAACAATGTAAGCCAATGTGTTTGTTGAGAAAATGCTAGAATTCAATCATTATGGAGAAAACAAAAAATACTGAAAATATTTATTTATAAATAAATATACAAATACAAATAATTTATTAAAAAAATGTTACATTGTATCACTGTTTTCGTGCTTCATCCTGTGTTGTCCTTGGGCAGCCAATAGCCCTGTTTGTCCTCGAAAACATAACCAGATGATATAGTATATTGTCAATAAAACACATAACTTCAATGCATTAATGTGGCACGGCATAAAAGTAAGTTATAAGCTGTTTGGATCCATGTACTCAGTATCAGTCATTGTGAACATTTAATAATGGACTATGCTCCCTTTCTTTTAAAGTAGATGAAAACACCTAATGCCTATTTTGCACAATGCCCTTTAAGCAGAAAATAAATACTGATATCTAGCAAAAAAAATAAAAATAAAAAATAATACTGATGGTATACTCTCGTCCTTCTCATTAAGTTATCCAGAAATAAGAAAAAAAAACTACTTATTTCTTCTTAAAACAGCACAACACCAGTTCTCAGGTTGTGTGTGGCATTACAACTTGGTAACATTCACTTCAATGGAACTGAAATGCAATACCACACACAACCTCAGAATAGGTGTGGTGCAGTTTTTGAAAGATATTGGGGGGTATTTATGAAGCCTTTTACCCTTTCTTTCTGTCTAAATTTGGGGGGAAAAAATTGGTGCAATGAGTTTTGCGCCTTTTCTTTTTCGCACACACCTTTGTTTTCAGTTGGGTTTTTGCAGTGGTCAGGAATTTATGAAGACGTAACTTTTAAAATATAAGCAGATCACCTTGTTATTTGAAAAAAAAAAAAAAAATATATATATATATATATATATATATATATATATATATATATATGTATATATTATTCATTTTTTATTTCCTATAAAAAAAATAACAATTTTTTTTTTAAAACACTTTTCAATATGGTTAGGATGGAGATGTTTAAAAGTCTTGATATTTGGTAAAATTAAAGGGGCACTCCGCTGCTTAGCATTTGGAACAAACTGTTCCGAAGGCTGGAGCCAGCGCTGGGAACTCGTGACATCATAGCTCTGCCCCCTCCTGATGTCACATCCTGCCCCCTCAATGCAAGTCTATGGGAGGGGCCGTGACAGCCATCACGCCCCCTCCCATAGACTTGCATTGAGAGGGCAGGGCGTGGCGTCATGAGAGGGAGGGGCTATGACGTCACGATCTCCTGGCGCCAGCTCAAGCATTCGGAGCAGTTTGTTCCAAATGCTGAGCAGCAGAGTACCCCTTTAAGTTTACTCATGGACAAGGCTGCATAAGCAGGTGCATCAATCACATCCCACCACCACAAGATAGGGATACGCCCACTTCCCCTCATAGGATTTTAAACCCTTTGAGCTAATGAAAAGATGTAAAATGAAATGTAAAATAAAGGACATTCACAATGAAACTACCAAACTGCCCTACAGTAACACACAAGTAATCACCTCTGAAAGAGCTTCCTGGAACTATCACGTAGAAGGTGGGTAAATTCACTCATGAGTCATTTCTAAAATTACACCAAATTTATAGCCCGACTTGCCTTTTTGTAATTTTATTGCAGTAAGTTAAAAAGCCACCCATGAAAAAAAGGAGTAAAAAAAACACATACCACAGTCATTATTGGTAAATACCCCCATTGTCTCTGCTTCTCTAATCCCTGATAACCCTTGTAATGTCATAACGACAACGTGAATAATAATACATCAATTTTCTAATTGGAACAATATTGATTAGATATTGCTTGTTATGATGTTGTACTTTGATTCCCTTTTAGAACATCTGTTTAGTTCCAGTGGTCACACGTGCTCAGTAGCCTATGTCCAGAATTCTAGAGTACACAGGCAGCAGAAACAGTGCACTAGAATTGCCTTTTCTCACCAAAACTAGACACAATGGGGAGATTTATTATTTGTGTGAAAATCAGCACAATTTTTCTTCTCATTTACTCACTTTTTCTGTCAGTGTTGTCTGAAATTTTGTACGCACCATAATAATGTGCATTGGGGAAAGCATGTGCAAAAACAAATTTCCCACAATCTACGCCATCTTGGCAGTAAAGTACACTTGAACAATTTTTTGCAAAAAAACTATTTTTAGATAAACTGCAAAAACTCTGTGCACATTATGCCACCATAACAACTGCAAAAGTACAAAAATGAAAAAATAAATAAAATAAAAAAGCAAGCTCATAATTAAAAACTTACACTCGCACCAAAAAAAATAAAAATTAATTAAATAATTAGTAAACAGTTTAGCAGAAAAAGTATTAATTCCCCCCCTATTTGATGATAGATAAGTCAATAGAACACAAGGGGGCACCATATATAACAGATATATTTTTTATAAATGTAACTGGTTTTTTTTAGATATATTTTAACAAAGAAATGTACTTTTTTAATGTATCTTTATTCATTGTTGACATCATTTAACAACACGTTAATAGGCCGATAATGACATTATATGTATATTTTTAATATACATTGGTTAAAAAAAAGTGTATATTTTTAGGTGAAAAAATACTGTCTAAAGGAAGTGTGGGCTAGACAAGCAGGACTCTGTATACTGAGGACAAGCAGGGTTCTGTACACCGAGGACAAGCAGGGTTCTGTACACTGAGGACAAGCAGGGTTCTGTACACCAAGGACAAGCAGGTTTCTGTACACTGAGGACAAGCAGGGCTCTGTACACTGAGGACAAGCAGGTTTCTGTACACTGAGGACAAGCAGGGCTCTGTACACTGAGGACAAGCAGGGCTCTGTACACTGAGGACAAGCAGGGCTCTGTACACTAAGGACAAGCAGGGCTCTGTACACTGATGACAAGCAGGGCTCTGTACACTGAGGACAAGCATGGCTATGTACACTGAGGACAAGCAGGGCTCTGTACACTGAGAACAAGCAGGGCTATGTACACTGGTGACACGCAGGGCTCTGTACACTGAGGACAAGCAGGGCTCTGTACACTGAGGACAAGCAGGGCTCTGTACACTGGTGACACGCAGGGCTCTGTACACTGAGGACAAGCAGGGCTCTGTACACTGAGGACAAGCAGGGCTCTGTGCACTGAGGACAAGCAGGGCTCTGTACACTGAGGACAAGCAGAGCTCTGTACACTGAGGACAAGCAGGGCTCTGAGCAGTGAGCCTCTGGGTCATGCCTTCGGTTCACACAGCAGGCAATTGACAAGCCAGGAGCCTGCTTGTCCTGCCCACACTGTACTTTCCTGTGTTCAGAAATCCCTTCCAATCCTGCAAAGAAGGAAAAGGGCAAAATAAAGTTCAATGTAGTTTAACCTTCTTTTTTGAACAGCCTTGGACTGTCTGGGCATTCTGGGAGTTGTAGTTCTGCAACAGCTAGAGTTGCCCTTGATTAGAAGCCCTGCTCTACATTGTGTCCTATGTTAGTGTTCTTTTCTAAATTTCCCAGTAGTGTCTGTGCTATCAGTGTGCAAAAATTTGGAATGTCCAGTTTGATGACATGGCAAATGATGGCAATTTTATCTCTTTTAGCTACACTTAGAAGCTGTTACAGATACTAAGAAAAGACTAATAGTAGGGGAGAACATCTTAGTTATTTTATTTTTTTTTTTAAGAGAAAGGTTGGCATTTACCGATCGTCCCTTTCATGAACATCCTGTAATTATTAGCAACAGGAATCCTATATCTTTAGACACAAGAACTGAGATAGTAACTTCCATGCAAAGCCTGTAAGTGCAGACCAAATGAAGCCAAATCTATTTTACCTCATTGGTTCATTGGCAAAATTTTTAGAAATTGGAATAATTTTTTAGTATGTTTGTTTTTTTAATTCTTTAAATTTTATTTTAAACGTGCATATTAGAGTACAAGGGGTTCTCTACTAGGGGTCTCCTCAATTCGGAATGGGGAATTATTTAAAAATAAAAGATTTGTAATTTTTTTTATACAATTCGGAGAAGATTAACATTTCATACAGTGAATGAAAAAAGTATTTTGTACATTTGCTCACTGACAAAGAAATGATCCGTCTAGAGCGTATTTGAACAAGAGACAAAATGAAAAACTAAATCCAGAAAACAGGCATTTTAAATATGAATGATAAGTTTTGAATTTATTTGTATTTTTACTCAACTAAATAAGTAAAAAAGTATTATGGCTCCCAGGAGTCTTTTATATAGGTAATGAGCTGAGATCAGGAGCACTCTCTTGAAGGAAAATTGCTTCTAATCTCAGCTTGTAACCTGTATAAAAGACACCTGTCCAAATAATCAGATTCCAAACTCTCCACATGGCCAAGACCAGAGAGCTGTCCAAGGATGTCAGGGACAAGATTGCAGAACTACACAAGGCTGGGATGGGCTATAAGACCATCGCCAAGCAGCTTGGGGAGAAGTTTACAGTAATTGGTGCCATTATTCAAAAATGGAAGAAACTCAAAATGACTGTCCATCTCCCTTGGTTGGGAGCTCCATGTAAGATTTCACCTCGTGGAGGTTCAATGATCATGAGAATAATGAGGAATCAACCCAGAACTACACAGGAGGATCTTGTCAATGATTTCAGGGCATCTGGGACCATAGTCACCAAGAAAACAATTGGTAACACACTACACTGTGAGAACTGAAATCCTGTGGTGCCCGCAAGGTCCCCCTGCTCAAGAAAGTACATGTACAGGCACATTTATCATTCAGATGTTCATTTGTAAACTTCAGATGGGCCTGTAGATGTGTTCTTTTTTAGCACAAAGACCTTATGGGTGCTGCAGGTTTTTACTTTTTCACGCCTGGTGTATTGGGGTAGCAGTTTTTCTTTTTGAGTGTATTTTAATTTTAAAAGCTATTAACAGTTATGATTTATGGCACTTCCCAAGTTTTTGTTAATTTTTTTTTTCATTATATAAATAGCAAGCTTTATTAGCTGACACTGAATGGCTTTACTTATAGGGAATATGTTTTATTTATTTATTTTTTTTTATATCAAAACTTGTGCAGAAGAAAAGTTGACCAGTTTCCTATAACAACCATTCAGATCAATTTTTTTCTTTTCTCAGAGACTTTTTTTTTAAAATGAAAGAAGCAATCTGATTGGTTGCTACGGACAACTGGTCTACTTTTCCTCTGCAGAGGTTTTGATAAATTTCCACCCTATAGCCCTTTTATTTAATACTATATACAGATATTATTTCTTTATTCTCTGTACATATTTATGGGGAGGGGTCATCTTGCCCGAGCTTAGCAGCCACGTGAACCATAGGAACCTGCCATCTGGTGTTAGCTCATTGACTTCTATGGGGAAATTTTCCAGACGTGATTTGTAACCTCATTGTGCTGGAAGGGGGGTGCAGGAAGCTGTGATCATCACCTATTATAAATGGTGTGAATGTATATATAATATTGCCAATTTCCATTGTGATCCTATCTGTGATGATAAGAAGGAGACAGCTGAAAGTGTTTCTCTACAGAACAGAAAATGTCAGCTTATTATCAGGGTCTGAATGAAAACTGAAAGACTCAGAATTATTTTTTTTAATATTGATATTGACATCTTTAAAAAAAAAATAAACAAAATGTTTTGATCATTTTCTGATGCCACATGCCCTATAAAAACCAGTCAGACTCTGAAGTTGTCCAGTACAAGGTAAAATAAGGCTCTTGTTTCATTTATACTTAAAAATCTGTTTTTAAAAGGTCTCGACAGAGCTAGTAAAGTCCTTGAATATGCCCTGAAGTTAATCACTTGCTCAGCACACCTATGGCCGCCACTGACTGTATGGCAAATTCTGTAATGGGTTTCAAATAGTGTGCCATCAGCATAGACATCCATTATGTTTCCCCATCACAGAATCATCATTTCACATGTGCAGCCCTTCACTGACATGTCTAGTACTTAATGCATTAATAAAAATCTCCATTACAGGTATATGTGGAACCAAATTCTAAAATAGGATCCTTTATATTCTGGCTGAATACAGCTATTTCCAGCAGCCACTCTTGATGACAACATTAAAGAGACAACAGCATTTCCATTTGCCCTCCACGTTACAATCTCGGATTTTTATCTTGGAAATGGATGTTGTGATTCCAATATGTCAATCTCTACTGCATTTTCAGATAAACTCTAGACTTAATTAGAAAACTAGATGTCGTTTTCACCTTCGTCGCACTGTTTTCCGGCTTGACTGTTGCTAATAGAAGCTTTTTATGCTACATGTACTGCCCTAGAAGAATCACATGAGAGGCAAATTTCCATAGTTTTTCTCACTTTTTAGCTATTATATGATTTTTGTACAATATGGGACCTGCCTCCACCACTGCCTGGCAATCAGCTCTTTTAAAGCTGTAGGAACATAATAAGTCAATCAGACTGACCATTCCGATAAACAGTCCATAAATAAATAATTTCTGCAATCTAATACCACAAGCTATGCTGGACACTGATCTGGGGGATTATGCAGGCTACATCTTTGTACCCCAACAAGGAGGTGTAGACTTAATCAGAGGGAATTGACAGGTTTTTAGAATAGGCTGGGTTTGTTACATTTGGCAGTAGATAAAAAGTAGATAAAAGAGTAATTAAACCAATATTTACAAATTGTACACAGCAGATCAAGCATAGGTAGGGAGTCAAAGAAAACACAATTAGCAAGCCAGGGGTCAAATGGGTAGGACCAGAAATCTCAGCAAGCCAAGGGTTAAATGATCACTGTTGTTTTAAACAACCTCCCTCCATTTCATAGCCCATGAAATTCCAAACAAATTTGAATGACTTCATTCATCAAAAATGCTTTCTTAATCCAGAAAAAAAACAGCTCCAAAATCTTGGCCACTATATGTCTCACCTTTTAATCTGCTGTCCACTATCTATTGTTTGGGGAATTCCGCCTCTAGTAACATACGTACCAAAACAAACTACACAAAGTGGGGGTGAGGATTATCATATGCTATGTCTAGGAGAGAGGAAGAGAGAAAAACTGGGTACCTACAAGCGGTGCCCATTCTCCAGAGTATCTACACAGTCTATGGGAGGTAAATCAAAGCTTCCCTTTCATCTCCTCAACAGCAGTTTAAATTCTTAGTTTAAGCTCTTCCTTGCTGTGCTGCTCTTGTATCCAATCTCCTCTCCCCCTTTACTTATCCAATAGACTTGTTTTCAGCAGCTCAGTGCTTAGTGTAACTTCTTCCTTGGTCCAGCTGGGGTACGGGAGTGCCCGGTTTTCCCCTCCCCTAGCCGGATAGGGTAGCCGTAGGCTGCAATCATAATGTGAATGCAGCCTTACTATGACATATTCTATCTACTAAAACACTGTATCTTCTAAAAAGGACCCTTTCTGTTACTGGTTCATGCCTTTACAGTACACAATTCTGGGATGTAATGGCTTAGAGCTTGGTGCCCTATTTCTTTCTTAAATTGAAGGAGAAAAGGATTGCAAGGCCATTTCCTGTTCTCTCCCATTGTTATGCTCTTCATGTTCACTCCACCCATAATTAACCCCTTAACGACAATGGACATAAATGTACGTCATGGTGCCGTAATACTTAACACATGACATACATTTACGCTCCGCCATGACCGTGAGCACCGGACCGATGTTTTGCGTCATGCGCGGCAGGTCCCAGCTGCTATCAGCAGCCAGGGACCTGCCGGTATTGGCGGACATCCATGATCGCACGGATGTCTGCCATTAACTCCTCAGATGCCGTGATCAATACAGATCACTGCATCTGCGGCAGTGCGGTACTTTAAATGGATGATCGGATCGCCCTCAGTGCTGCCACGGGGATCTGATCATTCATAATGGCGGACGGAGGTCCCCTCACCTGCCGCCATCCGTCTCCAGGGGTCTTCTGCTCTGGTCTGAGATCGAACAGACCAGAGCAGAAGATCACCGTTAACACTGATCAATGCTATGCCTTATGCATAGCACTGAACAATGTTAGCAATCTAATGATTGCTATAAATAGTCCCCTATGGGGACTATTAAAGTGTAAAAAAAAATGGAAAAATTGAAAAAATAAAAAGCACAAAAATTAGAAAAATTTTCTCCCCAATAAAAACGTAAATTATCTGTTTTTCCCATTCCCCCTCCCCCCCCAAGAAAAAAAAAGGGTAAAAAAAGAATTAATAAACATATTTGGTATCGCCACATCCGTAAAAGTCTGAACAATCAAAATATATTGTTAATTATCCCGTACATAGAACGGCATAAACGTAAAAAAATTAAAAAGTCCAAAATTGCTGCTTTTTTTTCACATTTTATTAAAAAAAAATTATAAAAAATTTATAAAACGTAAAACCTAAGCAAAAGTGATACCAATAAAATCTACAGATGGTAAAATAAGTGATGTCATTACAAAGTAAAATTGCTGATGCAAAAAAACAAGCCCTCATATGGGTCTTTAGATGGAAATATAAATTAATTATGATTTTTAGAAGGCGAGGAGGAAAAAACGAAAATGCAAAAATAAAATTGGCCTGGTCCTTAAGGCCAAAATGGGCCTGGTCCTTAAGGGGTTAAGGTGGTAATGGTCATCGGAACTTGGTCCACCACATATCAGAGGAATAGGTTTTATTTGTGGTACGTATACTTGTTATATTTTTTATATTTGTGTTATGTATAATGTCCAGGTAAAACATTTAACTAGCATGTCACATATTGGGATGATACAGTACATTATTGGCCAAAATAAATAAATAAATAAATAAACACTAAATATTTTCTGTGTTAACCATTCAAAACCTGGAACTCTGAGAATATTTAGTAAAATGTAAGTATCCATTTCAGCAGTCAGTAAGCAGTATAGATTTAGTTGATATCTTGCATGGTTAAAAATCTTTTTATCTAAGATATTGAATATTTAGTAGTCTATAAGGATGGATTTGTCATTATCTTTACTTTTATCAATCAAAGACCATTATATACCTTCTTTGTGCAATGCTTTTGTTCTAATGTTGGATACAGCATATAGTTTGCTTTATACTGTAAATGTGATTCTCAATATTGGTAATGATTTCCACAAGTGGTTAGAAGGCATCATCCTACATGGTAAAGAAAAGAATAGATTTTTGTGTCAATTGACTTGACATGTTAGGTTATTTTTTCTGATCAAATAGCTTAAAGGGGTACTCCAGCGCTAAGAGTGCATTCACACCACGTTTTGTACGTACAGGTGCCGGATCCGTAGGGGCAAATCGTGCGCTCCCGTATATCAGCCGGATCAGACCGTGACTCCATTTACTTTAATGAGCCGACCGGAGTCAAACGGTGACTCCGGTCGGCTCAGTTTTGACCCGTATGCGGTTTCCTGACTGGACCTAAAACCGTAGTATACTACGGTTTTAGGTCCGGTCCAAAACCACATACGGGTCAAAACTGAGCCAACCGGAGTCACCCTTCCAGTACCTATCAGCTTCTATATGCTCCACAGGAAGTTATTTTCTTTTTAAATGTATTTTCTGTCTGAACACAGTGCTCTTTGCTGACACCTCTGTCTGTCTCAGGAACTGTCCAGAGTAGGAGCAAATCCCCATAGCAAACCTATCCTGCTGTTGACAGTTCCTGAGACAGACAGAGGTGTCAGCAGAGAGCACTGTGATCAGACTGAAAATAAATTTAAAAAGAAAAGAACTTCCTGTGCAGCATAAAGCAGCTGATAAGTACTGGAAGGGTTAAGAATTTTAAATAGAAGTAATTTACTTTCTGGCACCAGTTGATTTTCCAAAAAAAATTGTTTTTCACTGGAGTACTCTTTTAATGTATTTATTTCCTATACAGAAATGTGTAGGTTTTCCAGAGAATTATTTTTAATGTGATGAAAAATAAATGTACTTACCTGCTACCGACCTGTTACCGGTGTTAGTCCTTTCTGTGGACAAAAAGTTGCCACAGATCATAAAAAGTTTTGATCGATCAGAGTCTGAGTGTACAGACCCTATATGATCTTGTGAACAAGTCTGGGGAAGTTTGAGCTTAGCTCTGTGTCACATGATTTAGATGACCTCATAATGTAAATCTATGGGACCATCTTCCAGGTTTCAGACACAGAGTGTAAAGAAAACCGCGCAGCTGCCTGCTATTCTTTTGTTCTCTCGGATTGTGCTCATCATCAGTAGTGTTGAGAACCAATATTTGTACTGCTAATTTTTATCGCGAATATCGGCACTTCACAATTTCGTGAATATTTAGACTATAGTGCTATATATTCGTAATAACGAATATTCATGTTTTTTTTGTGTTTTTTTTCACATGCAAATTTTGATGCAAATTTTTGATGCAAATTTTCACATGAAAAAAAGTGAACGAACATTGAATATGCGAATTTCGCGAACATAGGACCAATATTCGTCCATGTATTCGCGATATATCCCAAATTTAATATGGCCCCTGCTGCTCATCACTAATCAACAGCTGGGATCTGAAGACTGAGGCCCCAACAGATAAAAACATTTTACATGTGCCTAGGACACATAATTGAGTTGCAAATTTTTTATATAAAAAATATTTTTCATACAAGTCTTGTATACATACATATATATGTGTGTGTATATATATATATATATATATATATATATATATATATATATATATATAACAAATTGAAGAGGGAAGCAGCACTCGAAAAAAGGTGAAGTCGGTGCACGCAGACACGGTCCTTGGTCAAGGGTCCAGATGTAAATAATAAATTAGAATAAATCCGCAGCACACAAGTCCAATTGAAGTGAAAAAATTAAAAAAATTATTCCATAAACAGGTGAATGTTACAGCGATGTTTCAACCAGCTCTCCTGGTCTTTCTCAAGCCTCAAGTCGCTGTAACATTCACCTGTTTATGGAATACATTTTTTCATTTTTTCACTTCAATTGGACTTGTGTGCTGCGGATTTATTCTAATTTAATTTAATGATGTTTAGGGAATGCTACCTGTGAAAGTGGTTTGACTGAGCTGATTTGCATATATATATATATATATATATATATATACATACACAGTACGCAGTTGATACTCTGCTGGTAATGGCCACAGCTACAAGAAGATGAAAATGTGTCTTCTACTATGAATTATTTTGCTGCAACTGGAGCTATAACACAAAAAAGACAAAGTTGTGTTGATCAAACATGGAGTAAAGACACAAATTAAAAGCAGAAAATACTAATTATTCTACTTTTTACTTTCGAAAAGTCTTAGGGATGAAGTAGATTCTCTTCTTCATTTTTAGAAGACATAATTATGAACCTAATTGAAGACACCTGCTCGATGATTGGTACCGTTCCCTACTTCTGCATCGCTTTGCATTCATTCTAAATTGTATGAAAAGTGGGCAAATGCAAACTCCACTTCTGCTGATGTTTTATGAAAAACCGAGTGCTAAGAAACAATGTGAACAGCTGAAAGTGTATAAAGCCGTCCTTACAAAACAAGAAATGGAAGTGAAATATTTATGCCCTAAATCATATTTTAGCATATTACCATTTATCCAAAATTTAAAACAAAAGTTGTAAAAGGTCGCCAAAAAAAATTAAATAAAATGTGACCTGTCTGTGCGCTGATCCAGGCTCCATTCGGCACCCCAGTTTTTCGGAACAGACATCACGTGACCACCATTGCCAATCCTAGGCCTTAGCAGTCATTCCGTAATCTATGCATTGTGGCTCCCATCACTTTGCAGAGATGCCAGGAGTATGACACATGACCACTGCTGCCACTTATTGGCTGCCACGGTGGCAACTGGAGCCTCAAGTGCTGGATCGGAGAGGTGTGTAAAAGTTGGTTTGTTGTTTTAATGTCTTTTAAATCTTGATAACCCCATTAAAGCAATGCTCCTACTTTTCAGAGAGCCAAAGATCCGCCAAGTTTTGTAGTATTGCCCTTATGCCATAAAATATAAGTCTGGTGATGCCATTCATTCATATTGGTATTTGGATATAGCGAAGAGACCCCCAACCTTTTGTAGTGATGAGTGACAATGAGTGTTACAATATAAAAAGCTATTAAAGACAAAATATAGTGATATGACCATTAGTCTTGTATTTCAGTCAGTTATATGGTTTTGTCTCATGATGCTATGACACTACAGGTGCCAATGTTGTACAATCTTATAGGCAGATGATAGAGTGTGGGTAAGTTCACACGCGTGGATTTACTGCGTATTTTACGCTGCAGATCCGCTGGTGAAGGCCCGCTCTATGTTGGCTTTACATGTGCCTGCTCATAGTGGTAATACCCCGCTATGCGCAGACACACTTCGATGTGTGAGTCGCAGTATACTCGCACATCGCAGGAGCTCTCTGCCTAGCTCAGAGCAGGGAGAGTGGCCGCAATGTGCGAGTACGCCACGCACATTGCTGCAGTGTGTCTGCTTGTAGAGGTGTATTGCCGCTACCAACAGGCACATGTAAAGACAACATAGAGCGGGCCTTCAACAGCGGATCCGCAGCTAAATACGCTGTGAAAATCCGCACTAGTGAACGTACCCTTAAAGAGCCACATGCAGGCATGTATAAGTGTCTCATGTGGTTCCTAAGCCACTGGTGGGAAACTACTGCAAAGTATGCATTTAACACTTTTTACACACTTAATGGCATTTTATACAGCTTTACAGCAATGAAAATCACCACTTAGCCAATGGATAGAAAAAGCATTAAAGAAAGTAAAAAAAAAAATAAAAAAAATACTTTGCTTACTTGAAGTTAAGTGGTTGAATGTAGCTCAACTCCTGGAACTTTACATTCTGAGACTTCCTGCTGGGATAGGGGGAGAAGGAGCTGCTTTATTCACAGTATGGACACAGAGTTTTTAACATGGTTTCTTCTTTTATTAATTTTTTTACTTTATTTTTTTAGGTGCAATTTTTATCTGTTTGCAAATGACCCTGATATAGAACTTGGGTTATGGACTGTCTGATGTTCAAGAATTAACCCCTTAAGGACCGGAGGTTTTTCCGTTTTTGCATTTTAGTTTTTTGCTCCTTGCCTTTAAAAAATCATAACTCTTTCAAATTTACACCTAAAAATCCATATGATGGCTTATTTTTTGCGCCACCAATTCTACTTTGTAATGACTTCAGTCATTTTGCCCAAAAATCTATGGTGAAGCGGGAAAAAAAATCATTGTGCGACAAAATTGAAAAAAAAAAACGCTGTTTTGTAACTTTTGGGGGCTTCTGTTTCTACGTAGTACATTTTTCGGTAAAAATGACACCTGATATGTATTCTGTAGGTCCATACGATTAAAATGATACCCTACTTATATAGGTTTGATTTTGTCGGACTTCTGGAAAAAATCATAACTACATGCAGGAAAATTAATACGTTTAAAATTGTCATCTTCTGACCCCTATAACTTTTTTATTTTTCCGTGTATGGGGCGGTATGAGCACTCATTTTTTGCGCCGTGATCTGACGTTTTTAACGGTACCATTTTTGCATTGATAGGACTTATTGATCACTTTTTATTCATTTTTAAATGATATAAAAAGTGACCAAAAATGCACTATTTTGGACTTTGGAATTTTTTTGCGCGCACGCCATTGACCGAACGGTTTAATTAATGATATATTTTTATAATTTGGACATTTCCGCACGCGGTGATACCACATATGTTTATTTTTATTTTTATTTACACTGTGTTTTTTTTTTTTTTTGGAAAAGGGGGGTGATTCAAACTTTTAATAGGGGAGGAGTTAAATGATCTTTATTCACTTTTTTTTTCACTTTTTTTTTGCAGTGTTATAGGTCCCATAGGGACCTATAACACTGCACACACTGATCATTATTATCCCATAGGGACCTATAACACTGCACACACTGATCTTCTATGTTGATCACTGGTTTCTCATAAGAAACCAGTGATCAACGATTCTGCCGCATGACTGCTCAGGCCTGGATCTCAGGCATTGAGCAGTCATTCGGCGATCGGACAGCGAGGAGGCAGGAAGGGGCCCTCCCGCTGTCCTGTCAGCTGTTCGGGATGCCGCGATTAGCCGCGGCTATCCCGAACAGCCCGACTGAGCTAGCCGGGAACTTTCACTTTTAGCCGCGCGGCTCAGCTTTGAGCGCGCGGCTAAAGGGTTAATAGCGCGCGGCGCCGCGATCGGCGCTGCGCGCTATTAGAGGCGGGTCCCGGCTTCACTATGACGCCAGGCCCGCCATGATATGACGCGGGGTTACTGTGTAACCCCGCGTTATATCAGAAGAGCAGGACCAAGGACGTACAGGTACGTCCTTGGTCCTTAAGGGGTTAAAATAGTTAAAGGGGTACTCCAGTGGAACATTTTATTTTTTAAGTCAACTGGTGGCAGAAAGTTAAACAGATTTGTAAATTACTTCTATTAAAAAATCTTAATCCTTCCAGTACTTATTAGCTGCTGAATACTACAGAGGAAATTATTTTCTTTTTGGAAAACAGATCTCTCTGCTGAATCACAAGTGCTCTCTGCTGACATCTCTGTCCACTTTAAGAACTGTCCAGAGTAGGAGAAAATCCCCATAGAAAACATATGCTGCTCTGGTCAGTTCCTAAAATGGACAGAGATGTCAGCAGAGAGCACTGTGCTCGTGATGTCAGCATAAAGCATTGTGTTCCAAAAAGAAAAGAATTTCCGCTGTAGTATTCAGCAGCTAATAAGTTCTGGAAAGATTAAGATTTTTTTATAGAAGTACCGTATTTTTCGCCCTATAGGACGCACCGGCGTATAAGACGCACCTAATTTATAGCTGCAAAATCTAAAAAAATTTAGATTTTGAACCCAATAGTGGTCTTCAACCTGCAGACCTCCAGATGTTGCAAAACTACAACTCGCAGCATGCCCGGACAGCCGTCGGCTGTCCGGGCATGCTGGGAGTTGTAGTTTTGCAACATCTGGAGGTCCGCAGATTGAAGACCACTGCATAGGAGGTAATACTCACGTGTCCCCGACGCTCCAGATCCGTCACCGCTGCCCTGGATGTCGCTCCATCGCTGTCCCCGTCGCTCCGGAACGTCTCTGCTGCCGGCCGGGTATCCTCGCTCTCCGTCGCCGCCATCACGTCGTTACGCACGCCGACGCACGTACATGATGATGAGGAAGGAGAGCGCCGGCCATACAGGGGATCCCTGAACGGAGAAGACACCGAGGAGGCAGGTAAGGTCCCCCCCGGTGTCCTGTAAGCACTAACCGTGGTGAAATTGCGGCGGTCCCGAACAGCCCGACTGAACAGCCGGGTTAGTGTCACTTTCCCTTCAGACGCGGCGGTCAGCTTTGATTGCCGCGTCTGAAGGGTTAATACAGGGCATCACCGTGATCGGTGATGTCCTGTATTAGCCATGGGTCCCGGCCATTGATGGCCGCAGGGACCGCCGCGATAGGGGTGTATTTGCCGTATAAGACGCACCGACTTCCCCCCCCCCCCCAGTTTAAGGGAAGAAAAAGTGCGTCTTATACGGCGAAAAATACGGTAATTTATAAATTTGTTTAACTTTCTGGCACCAGTTGATTTAAAAAAAAAAAAAAAGTTTTCCACCGGAGTACCCCTTTAAAAAGTAATGACTGCATACCCGGAACATTTGGTTCCCAAGCTGTTAATATAATTTAATATTGCTTTTTACCCTAATATATATATATATATATATATATATATATATATATAAATTCAGCTGTTTTCTAAACATTAAGTACTGTATATACAGCCCAGTTTATAGCATGGATAACAAATATTCTGGCTTTGAGATCTGTTTTTGCTAATGAATCATAAATCATATCTAGTGTAAGAGTAAGAGACAGGAAGGAAATTACATACAAGCAATCTCTTTTTTTTTTCATCTAAAATATGTCATAATATACGATTTTTATGCAGTGCACTGATACATTATTTATCCCACCTAGCCCGCTAGATGTTTATTGCTGATTTTAATATAAGAGTCTAAATAATGGAGGACACGGATGAGTCGGGATAATTTGTGGTTGAGGAGTAGAAGTTTGAATATTTCGGACAAATTCACAAATCAACTAAAAAAACTGGTTATTTAGGCGCAAGTAAATCCATGTGATAGAGGGGAACAAAATATAATGGATTGCTCTACCACACACAATGGATACTTCAACATAGATTTAAGATTCATTTTATTGTGACTTTTTATCTTTATGATGTGTTTTCCCAGTTATTTCTAACATACTCACTTTCGCATGTTTGCACTTAAAGGGGTAGACCAGAATCGGATAGGGAATAAGTGTCTGATCATAGGGAGGGGGGGGGGGAGTCTGACCACTAGGACTCCTCACAAACTCCTGTATGTATAGGGCCCTGGCTACTTATACATCTTCAGAGAGGATCGGCCCTCACCTTTCTGGATAAACGCTCAGCCAATCACCAGCCGCATTAATGTCCAGCCTTGGCGTTGATTGGCCGAATGGACCGTCACTTACATCTGTCTAGAAGGTGGGGCTGGAGTGCACTGAGGATGTGTAAGTAGCAAGGGTCCCGAAGGGGAGATTGCAGGGGAGGCCAACGGTCAGACCCCCCCACAATCAGACACTTAGACTCTATGCATGGATATGGGTTTCCAGTTATTAAAAACATATCCCTTATCCACAGGATAGAGGATAAGTATCTAATTGCTTGGGGGTGGGGTGGGTTGAATGCTTGGATACCCTTTGATCTTCAGAACAGTGCCTCTCTCTTTGTTCTGAATGCTCCGGCTCCCTCTTCGGAGATGTACTGGCTACAGTGGTCCCACCTCAGTAGGTTATTATTGGCTGAGCGAACCATCTTTACTGAGACAAGTTCACCTCGGAAGGTGGGGACCAGACTGCTCAGCAAGGAGAGACAGGCCCCGTTCTGCAGATCACGAGCAGTCCCAGTGGTCGGACCCCCCTCAATCAGACACTTTATCTCCTATTCTGTGATAATTTAGTGGCACATTATGAATCATCATGGCACCTGAGATGGGCCGAAACATGTCAGATATTGTTTACACTGGATACAAGTATGCTAAGGGATACTCTGGTGGAATTTTTATTTTTTTTATTTTTATCAATTGGTGCCAGAAAGTTAAACAGATTTGAAATTTACTTCTATTAAATAATCATAATCCTTCCAGTACTTATTAGCTGCTGAATACTACAGAGGAATGTTTTTTCTTTTTGTAACACAGAGCTCTCTGCTGACATAATGACCACAGTGCTCTCTGATGACACCTCTGCCCATTTTAGGAACTGTCCAGAGTAGGAGAAATTCCCCATGGAAAACATATGCTGCTCTGGACAGTTCCTAAAATGGACAGAGATGTCAGCAGAGAGCACTGTGGTCATGATGTCAGCAGAGAGCACTGTGTTCCAAAAATAATTTCCTCTGTAGTATTCAGCAGCTAATAAGTACTGGAAGGATTAAGAATTTTTTTAATAGAAGTCATTTACAAATCTGTTTAACTTTCTGGCACCAGTTGATAAAAAAAAAAAAGTTTTCCACTGGAGTACCCCTTTAAGTCTGCCAAAATAAAGAAGGGATTTTAGCAATATCTATGCTGGAATCCTCTTGTTTGTTAAAAAAAAAAAAAAAAAAAAAAATATATATATATATATATATATATATATATATATATATATATTTATAAAAGAAGCCAATCATTTGGCAGTAAGAACCTGACTAAGACTTAGAAATAAGTTGAAACGCGTTGGTGCGTTTCGTGAGTGTTCTTTTTATCCCTTTTTTTTTTTTTCGGTTCTTATGCTATATTTTGGATTTTAATCTGATAATAAAATCGGGAGCCGGAAACCTTGTTTCTTTGTCTGCAATCAGCTTTTTTTCTACATTATAATATAATGTTTTGTTCTTAAAAACAAATTACCCTTTGTGTTCAGATGTCGAATTCAGTCAAAGCTCCATATTTACAGATATATCAGAGCTGATTTGCTCATTTGGCACAACTCTTAGTGCCATCACAATGTGTTGTATATACAGGTAGAGCTGACCTTTTACGATAGCCGGCAGTAGGTTTCTTCTCACATTTCTCTTTGTCCAAATGGGAATGTTATAGCCAAGAGAGTGAGGAGATAAGAGGTCACAGGTGCATTCAATACATGTTATCTTGGAATAAACAAACATTGGAAAGGTAAAAAATCAAGCCCCGTCCAATTTCTGTTTCCTCCTATGCATGTAATTTATCAGGGGCATGAAGAAGTTTTACCTGAGTACTATAGGACTGGAACTCAGTGGAGCGGATCATTTCTCTCTTCTATTCTCAAGTTGCTCCTGGGACATCTTTACTGTGAGGCCCCCTAGGCAGTTAGAGACCCTGAGTGGTTGCCAAATTGCACTCTGGCAAACCAGACCTGCTTAAATGGGTACTCCACACCCCTAGACATCTTATCCCCTATCCAAAGGATAGGGGATAAGATGTCAGATTGCCGGGGTAATGTTGCTGGGGTCCCTCGGGATCTCGGCAGCAGCACCCACCTGTATGGCTTTCACCTCACACCGGCAAAGCTGGAGGCTTCGGATCCCGACCACAATGGCGGACGAGCGTGACATCACGACTCCGCCCCGTGTAACGTCACGCCCTGCCCCCTCAATGTAAGTCTATTGGAGGGGGCGTGACAGACCTCTCATAGACTTGCATTGAGGGGGCGGGGCGTGACGTCACACAGGGCGGAGTCGTGACGTCGCGCTCGTTCGCCATTGTGGTCGGGATCCGAAGCCTCCAGCATTGCCGGTGTGAGGTGAAAGCAGTACATGTGGGTGCCGCAGCCGAGATCCCGGGGGTCCCCAGCAGCGGGACCCTGACTATCTGACATCTTATCCCCTATCCTTTGTATACCTGTCACCTGCATCAGTAGAACACCACTGCAATGGCTTTGCTAGTATCGGTCATCATATCAGACGTGAAGTGTGGCAGATTGTATAGTGCCAGACTCCTACTGTATAGTTGCACATCTGTATGTAGGTTGTCTTTGTGGGGCAGACTCTTTACATCATCAAAATGATGAAATTGTTAAAAGGTACTCCGCCCCTAGACATGTTATCTCCTATTCAAAGGATAGGGAATAACATGTCTTATCGTGGGTGTCCGGCCGCAGGGTCCCCGCGATCTACTGGTCGTCGCTGCGGTGCTACTGTCACGGCAGCCTGCGGCTTCCATGATCGTGATGTCACGCCACGCCCTCTCCATTCATGTCTATGGGAGGGGACATGATGGCTAGTACAAAGCCGTCACACCTTCTCCCATAGACATGAAGAGAAGGGGCTGTGTTCGCCAGTCATCCAGCATGGAACCGAGTTCGCTCCGTGCACTGGATGATTGCACCCAGCGGCCAAACCATATTATCCTCTATCCTTTGGAAAAGGGATAACATGTTTAGCAGCAGAGTACCCCTTTAAGGCAGTAGTCTCAAACTGTGGCCCTTCAGATATTACAGAACTTCAACTCCCAGCATGCCTGGACAGCCGTTGGCTGTCCAGGCATGCTGGGAGTAGAAGTCTTGCAACATCTGAAGGGCCACAGTTTGAGACTACGACTTTAAGGCCCCTGGTCTATTTACTGACATCAACCTCCCCTGACTCCAAATGGACCTTGCATTGTTTTCTGTTTGTATTATTTTTTTTTCTGTTCCTCCATTGCTGGCTCATGACCACAGTAACAATTTTATTAGGACTCCTGTGCCTGCGAAGAGCCTTTGCCATATTCATCAACTTTGTGAAATCTCTCTGGGGTTGGGATATCTACCGAGAACGGAGCAGAAAACAATAGCTGTGCGCTGTTTGTGTGGTGCTTGATTAGATCTGATGTCCTAGTTTTGTTGATAAATTGTTCTATATTGTAACTTGCATTCAGCAAATACGTTTTCTCAGTCCTAGAAGGTGAAATGTTTTGTGAGACGCAAGAACAAAGGTTCTGTAGCTATGCCATCGGAGAGCGACTCATTTTGTTCTGTCATTGTCTCCGCTATCATTTCCGTGACTTTGACTTGACAGTTACTTAATGTTATAGCTTGCAATCTTTATGACATGCCACACACAACGACAGAGGGCTTGCCTATTATTTACAGAATTGCATAGACTTGCGTAGAGCTTAGATATATTCCTTGCTCTTGGCTATACCGGGAGACCACACATAGGTTACAATTACAGAATGAGTTCTTAAAGAACAAGCATCATACAAAAAAATGTTTCCCCTATCCGAAGGCTTGTGGGGGGGGGGGGGGTCTTAGTGCTGGGGCCCTGCACAATTTCCTGTTTAGACCCCCGGCTCTCCTATACAGCGAGATGTCACGACCCCCGCCCGAAGCAGGGGCAACCACGCCCCCTCCATATATCTCTATGGGAAAGTCATTCAGCAATCTTCTGCTCTCCCATAGAACTATATATATAGAGAGTGTGGCGGCCCCACTTTGGGTGGGAGTCATGACGCTCCGCTGTATAGGAGAGCCGGGCTTTCAACAGGAGATTGCGTGCCCAATGCTTGGACCCCCCGCAATCTAAAACTTATCCCCTATCGTTCAGATAGGGGATACATTTTTTTTACATGATACTTATTCTTTAATATGTTCCAATGCTCATCCTGGTTTACTTAGCTTGTAAATAGGAAGCTAGTTGCCTCATCTACAGTAAAGAATGACAGATCTAGAGTACATTCAAATGGGCAGCTTTAGAAGCAAGTTTTCAATTGGCTTTCCGCTGTGAGCTTGAGCCATACTGAGTTTTCCACAGCAGCGTAAAATCTGCAGCAGGCTCCATGGAGGTTGATGAAGTCTGCTGACGATTTTTCCGAAATTTGCAACGGAAAACTTGCTGCACACTTGTTTCTAAAAACTAATGTGAACGTACCCTAAAAAGGGGTTATCCAGCCAAAAATAACTTAACCCCTATCCCCATAGACAATGGCAGACAGGCCAGAGGTGGCCATAAATGTAAAATGACAAGCTGGAACAATTCTTTTAAGGAAGCCCTTTGGAATTTTGATTTACTTTTTTCTTTAAAAATGCAGCATAGGGTAATGTTAGAGAATAATGTAGAGGTTCTTGTGTATGCCTTGTGCTTACCTGTTTTTAGACATGTTTGTTTCTGATTCAGAGCAGTAATGGAATTGTCATGTTGCCTACATTTTCCTTGAATCCTCTGGCTTTGAGAGGGGGTTAATTCATGGTTGCATTTTTATTGCAATTTTCTAACATTTTCACTGTTGTTCCTAGTGTTACTTTCCAAATTCACTGTAAAAAAGACATGTTTTTACTATGATTTACACAGATGCATTAAAATAACACCTTAAATCAAGAAAAACACATAAAAAAATGCAGTCTCAGGAGAGGAGTATATTTACTATATTTCTTGATCCCATGGTGATAGCAGCACTATACAGATCTGGGAGGGGGGCTGTGAACTAGCAGAAATGAATCCTATAGGTCATGGTGTCAACCGGTAGTTCACATGAAGTCAGCTGAACCAAGAATTATTTCATTTTGGGATATTAAGCACAGTTATTTTCAGAGGATCATTGGGGTGATCACCTGACCTAAGTACAGTAATGAAACACGTATATGCAGCTATGCTAGAATGAAAAAAAATTTGCTATATGACTAGTGATGGTAAATGTGCATGGAAAAAATATAAAACAATGACCCATGGTAATATCACAATAAACTCAATTACACTTGTATATACATATATACATCTGACCACACAAAGCTTCATAGACATCATGTAAAGTCTTTATAGTAGATCTGTGATCATTACCTTGATTTCCAGCTTCATTTTCCATGCCAGACTCCTATGGGAAATTTCTTGGATGCTATTCCGAGAAACAATATATAAATGATTGTTACAGAGATGTTAATTTCCCTTGAAATAAGGTGGATATTGACAAATTATCTTCTAACCATTTCTGGAGCTTGAGATATCAGTCATGGAAAGAGTTTATGATTGGAAATTGTGTTCAGATGAAGTCTGTGTCCGTTTCGTTCAGGTGGATTATAATGAATTTCTTACATGGACACAAGAGATTCTATAGCATGAGGCAGGTTACGGGTACAGTAAGATGTGTATGAATGCACACAGCACAGTCCGAGCTAGAGCTCCAATTTTAGAGACCACCAGGCAATGGTTCTCCGCTCCCCCTTTATAATCCAGCCCTAGATTCACACAGCAAATCTATCCCTATAAAATAACCAACAAATAGAAATATTTCACTCACCCTAATCTGGGAAGTGTTTTTCTTTTTTTCTTTTACTTTCATACTTTTAATTCTATTTCTGGGAACTAATTCACCTAGTTGTGTAGAAATATATTTCAAATATAGTAAGGCAGAAATAATTTAGTAGAATTTTTAACTGTTTCACAAAGAATCACAAGATTTACTACCTTTTATTTATATTATTTTAATATTATTTAGTTATGTAGTTAGTTAACTGTTAAAGGGGTATTCCGCCCCTAGACATCTTATCCCCTATCCAAAGGATAGGGGATAAGATGTCAGATCGCCGCTGCGGCACCACGCTATCATTACACCACAGAGCGAGTTCGCTCTGTGCGTAATAACGGGTGATACGGGGGACGGAGCAGCGTGACGTCATGGCGCCGCCCCTCGTGACATCACGGCCCGTCCCCTTAATGCAAGTCTATGGAGGGGGCGTGACGACCGCTCCCCTCCACGCCCCCTCCCATAGACTTGTATTGAAAGGGGCGGGCCGTGACGTCACCAGGGGCGGAGCCGTTACGTAACGATGCTCCGGCCCCTGTACTGCCCATCATTACTTGCAGAGCGAACTCGCTCTGTACAGTAATGATAGCACGGTGCCGCAGCGGGGATCCCAGGGGTCCCCAGCAGCGGGACCGTGGCGATCTGACATCTTATCCCTTATCCTTTGGATAGGGGATAAGATGTCTAGGGGCGGAATACCCCTTTAACTGCTGGGACCCCCTTCAATCCTAAGAATGGTAGTCAGTTGTCCAGTAAAGAGGTACTCCAGTGGAAAACTTTTTTTTTTTTTTTAAATCAACTGGTGCCAGAAAGTTAAACAGATTTGTAAATTACTTCTATTAAAAAATCTCAATCCTTCCTGTACATATTAGCTGCTGAATACTACAGAGGAAATTCTTTACTTTTTGGAACATAGTGCTCTCCGCTGACATCATGACCACAGTGCTCTCTGCTGACACATCTCTGTCCATTTTAGGAACTGTCCAGAGCAGCATATGTTTTCTATGGGGATTTTCTCCTAATCTGGACAGTTCTTAAAATGGACACAGAGGTGTCAGCAGAGAGCACTGTGGTCATGATGTCAACAGAAAGGTCTGTGTTCCGAAAAGAAAAGAATGTCCTCTGTAGTATTCAGCAGCTAATAAGTACTGTAAGGATTAAGATGTTTTTATAGAAGTCATTTACAAATCTGTTTAACTTTCTAGCACCAGTTGATTAAAAAAAAAAATGTTTTCCACTGGAGTACCCCTTTAAATAAATGGGACGGGATCCCCCATGTGCATCCTGTGATCCATTCATTCTCTATGGGACTATACAACATTTGCTAACATTGTAATGTTTTGAAGCCCCATTTATTTGGAATACAATTGACCTCGGTGGTTGGACCCTCACCAATCAGCACCAATTAGTGAAGCCCTATACTGACTCTGTCCCTGCCGTTTGAGATGCCCAACCACTTAATAAGGTGGTCTTAACCAGAGTGCTGATCCTTACACTAAAAAGGTAACAGACAACTTAACAATAATATGAGCATTAACATGGAATAGACACACAAATGTATAATCTGGATCAACTAAGCCAATTCGGTAACAGAGAGAGAGAGAGGGAGAGAGAGAGAGAGAGAGAGAGAGAGAGAGAGAGAGAGAGAGAGAGAGAGAGAGAGAGAGAGAGCTGTGTAGTACAAAATCAGATTACAATAGAGCAGTCAGGAAAACATGCTGAGAATGTACCAAATATACACAAGAAAATAACAAACCAGAGCAAGGGTCAAGGAAAAGATACTTTATTACAGGTAAGAACATGGAGACAGAAAGCAGTATAAATAGACCAGCTTGAGAGGGTGTAGATGCTAAGGTTGGACAAGATTGTCTAGTTGTCTACACCTCCTGATTGGCCTAAGCATGATCTCGGCATCAGGTGACGCTGCAGCTAAAAACGAGGGATTAAAGCTGATGGCAAAACAGGAACAGATGCACCCATTACAACAGGGCTGTTTATGCTAGGCCTTCTGCTTAATGAATAAAGTTCAGAACTAGTATAACTAACAAGTGAAGTAGTAAGGGAAAATACACACAACAAAAATTACATTCTGAATTATTGCTAGTATAATTTTGCTTGCAGCCTCCAGGAAGGCATTAAGCACCACCACATTCACTTCAATGGGGAAGTTCCTGACAAATAAATAAACAAATACATTTTAACTTTCGGCGGAATCCAGATCTGCATTGGAGGTTCTGTTACTTTTCTGTGCATGGTTAACCAGAATCTTATTGAAAATATTGGAAAGCTGGTACAAGCCAAATTACACTTTAGAAAACACAATATGCGTTATGCCAATGTTTTCTAAAAAAAAATCTAATATTTTATTTTACTTCCTTTATATTATTTACTAATAACTTTTGTAGTCATCCGTAAGGTAATTCAGAATCTTTCCTGGACACATCACTTTCGCTTCTGTTTTACATGTCCTAAAACTTGACACAATGATGCCTTTGTAACAGGGAGCAGGTTTACATAACTCTCCCTCCGGGCTGCAGAGGGAAATGTACAATCTGATCTCAAGGCAAATCCTATTCTCGAGTTAAAATGCGGGAAGGCACAGAATGTCATCCGTGATGGGGATTTATTAGTGCAGACAATTTGGCTTGAGCCTTTCTCTATCGTCAAAAAAAATAAGTAAAAAATGCTAATTATTCTTTGGGTTTCTGACAAATAAATAATTCTTAGTAAATCAGCAATTTTCATATCGGGAATCACACGGCAGCTCTTTTTTTTTTGAGGATTTTTAATTAGAACCTTAAAAAAATCACTAAATGGATCGTTGAAAAGCTTGGACACTAAAAATGTAATTGAATCATTGATCATTGTAAATATCTTTACAAAGTTTATATTATGTCAAAATATTCGTAACAAAGTTACAAAGTTAAATCAACATTTATTTAAAAAAATTAAAAAAATAAATAAATAAGCTCAGCTTGTCTGTCTGGGAATTCCCTCTGGTTCACAAACTAAAGAGCCATTTAAACCATGAAGCAGGGATTATAATGCAGGTTTTGTGCCCTCTTTGGCAGATTTTTGTTTGGCATCCGTTCCCCAGTATATTTGGCCAAAGATATAATTACGTGTATGCAAATTCCCGCTGCCAGCTCACTATTGTCTATCATAGAAATTGAAACAATTTATCATAAAATATCTGTTCAGGTCTATTCACCTTCTTTATTTGCATAAATGCTCAATCAAACTTGAGTTAAATTTAGTTTTGACTTATACTTTTATACATTATTTTCTGTTTTGACTAAAGTGTAGGCCGTAAAAAAAAAAAATTGTTTTCCATTCATCTTTTTTTTAAACTCAAACATTGTCCCAGCATTTTAAGTGATTGTTATTTTCATTAATATTGCAAAAAAATTATTATTTCATTAATTTCAAATGTATTTATTTGTTTACTTATTTTTGCTTGTTTTCATTTCTAGTTTTTGCAATTTTATAATCCTGGAAAGTAACAAGTAACCATTAGGCCTCATATAATTAAAGATTTGGTAGGGCCCCATTCTATCATGACAATCTTCAGCAGCAGGTTCAGAATATTAAAAAAAATATATTATTTTTGGTCTTCCTGATACACCACAGTTATGTAACATTACAGGGATAATGGGAAAAAAGATATGCAAAATAGCTTCCTCTCTGGTGCCACCTACTGGAGCATGGAGTCCATGAATGTCAGTGCTGGGCTCCTTTAAGAGCCTTAGAGCATAGCGGTAAATCACAGGGGAAAAAAATGCCTTTATATGTTATGGAGCATATCAGCTGGCTGCCCAATCGGTCTGATGGGCAACATAGACTATAATAGAGTGCAGGAGTGGGATCGGCTGACTGTTGACTGTGTGCTTCACCAATTACAGACATGCCAAAAGTTTAGGTTGCATCCAGTCTCAGTCCTGTGACTGGATGCAACCTAAACTTTTGACATGTCAAAGCCGTTGGCTGTCCAGGCATGCTTTAAGTTGTAGTTTTAAACAGCTGGAGGCAAACTGGTTGGGACACACTGGAATAAGATATTGCTAGTTTAAAATATGGTTATCCAGTGTGGGTGTTGGTATAGGTAAGCTCTACCACGTGTGTATTATTTCATGCTAGAAGTTTATTTTCTCCTGTAGAAAAGCAGGGGGAGGCCATTCATGCCTCAATGGGAACTTTGGGAAAACAAGATATACAAAGATAAAGAAAGTAGCTTGCTCAATACAGGAATAATTCACACAGTAATGTCATGTTATTGAGATAATGCACACAATGAAGTAACAGTACAGGTGTACATGTATTGTATACATAATGCAGAGATAGTCTACTCGGTGACATTGCAGAACAGGAATCATGCTCACAGTGATGTCAAAGTACTGGGATAATGCACATTATAATATCATAGCACAGAAATAACACACAAAAAGGCCATAATACTCTGTAACATCAAAGATTGAAAAGTAATAACACATCACATGTACTGTAGGCATAAGGATGTCCTGGAAATAATAGTCAATGCACAGGAATAATGGAAAAAAATATGTTGTAGGGAAGGAAAGATGAACACAGCAGAGGTAACCATGGGCACTCCATAGTAAAATTAAGTATGGCACCCGACTCCATTTTCCACACCCCCATCAGCTGTCCATAGTCAACCCCCCCCCCCACATTAATTGAGCAGCAGGCTATGGTAGTACACCTACTTTATGATTGTGTATGATTGTGTAATGTACAATTACAAAGCCTTGAATATAAGTTTTTGTGTTGTTGTTTTTTTTTTTGTCCACACACACACATACAAATATATAGAAATGTGTAATGAGTACAAATTATTCCTTTCAAAAAACAACAGGAGCAAACAAAACAAAATATAAGACTGATTTGTTTGCCAGTAATTGTACATAACGCTTTGAGGGTTTCGAGTTGCTTTCTGTAATTTGTTCTTTGTTCAGATGTTAATTATTGTTGTGGATATGAAACGCTGCGATCAATAGTGAGAGACAACAAGGCAATAAATTCGGATGGAGCTCTAATTCTTAGAATTGTTCCAATAGGCAGGGCGTAACCAAGGAAATATAATGGGGATTTTTTATGAAAACAATCTAAGAAAAGAAATGTGATCTTTTTGATCAAGGTATAGTTCAATATTCATTCTCTATTTTTTCTCAAATTGTAAGCTGGGCCTTACTGGTTTAGCAAATGGTTTGCTTTATTATTAATTTATTAATTTATTTTTTATTTTGCTTATTTATTCATGCATATTTTTTTTTGGGAGGGGGGTTATTATTATTAATAATAATAATAATAATAATAATAATAATAATAATAATAATGGGGTTATCCAACATAAGGTGACTTTAGTACTTACTTGTCAGCCAGTAAAGGACATGCTAACCAAGGAACCGTGCTTGTGTTGATGGTAAATGGCCATGTCCTGTGTCCCCCATCTTGCTGCTGGTTTGTTTGTGTGAACTTGCTCTTTCCTGTTCGAGTGCCCTCCTTTAGAGATGAGCAAATCGAATCAGACGAAGTCGAATTCATTCCGAATTTCATGAAAAATTTGATTCGGACCGAACCTGAACTTCGACTCAATTCGGAAAAACAATTTTCTTCATTAGCGACACCCACTGCGATCATCCTGTATAATGTATAGATGCGAGTGGCTTTCTCCTGCGCTCACATATCTTCAATAGATAGGATGATCGCAGCGGATGTCAGGAGTGACATCTGCTGTGATCTATCCTTAAATGCAGGTACTACTGCTCCCAACATGGGATCTGTAGTACCTGCATCAATAGACAGATCGCAGCAGGTATCACTTCTGACACCTGTTGCGAATTGTCTACTAATGAAGGTACTGCAGCTCCCAGAATGGAGCAGAGTAGGGAGCAGTAGTACCTGCAGGTAAGGAAAGATCACAGCGGGTGTCACTCCTGACAATCGCTGCGATCGTCCTGTATAATTTATAGATGATGGCAGCTGGCCACTCTTCTCTGGTCCCATTGTAGTATGAGTATATGCCGTATATATACCTATTATTCATATTTCCCACAGAGAGCAGTGATTGAACCATCTGACCAATCACAGCTCTCTGCGGGAAATTGCTACTTTGAAAATATAGACATTATCTCTGGCTACATTGCCCCGTCAGCTGCCATCCGAATTTACTATCCACTATTGTCGGACTATTCTGTTTCAAGCTAAATAGGACTATACTTATCAAATAGGTGGTATATTTAATGTTTTTATACTAGTATCCTTCTGTATTTCACATCTGGTGCAAGGGCCCTGCCCAGATGTCATAGGCTGTATTATTATCTACATAATTGTATTTGATCATTTTTTTTTGCGATTTTAGGCCAATCCAGTTAACCTCAGGTCGGTTGGCTGAGTGAGCTACACACCTCCCTTTATTTCACTAGATCAAAACAGGTGTCAGAAGTGACACCCACTGCGATCCGTCTATTAATGCAGGTACTACAGCTCCCAGCATGGAGCAGAGTGTGCTCCATGTTGGGAACAGTAGTACCTGCAGTTGAGGACAGATCACAGCGGGTGTCAGGAGTGACACCCGATGGGATCGTCTATCTACTGCAGAGATGCGAGAAAGCCACTCATATCTATACATTATACAGGACGATCGCAGCGGGTGTCAGGGGTGACACCCGAGGCAATCTGTTTATTAGCACAGGTACTACTACTCCCATCATGAAACAGTCTGTTCCATGCTAGGAGTAGTAGTACTACCTAAAAAAAAAAAAATGGAGTAAACAAAAGTGAAACACACACACACTTTGTTAAACAAATTATTAAAATACATTACTAATAAAAATTTGCCGCAAATTTATTCAGATCAAATCTATTTTTTTTTTAAATTCAGCGAATCAGCCAAATGGAATTTCTAGTATGGAGGTAATTTATTTCCCTCCCACACATCAGCCACCACACCCGTTGCAGCACAGCTAGGCTCCCTTCCATGTGTGCTGTGCTTGAAACTACAATTCCCTGCAGCCGTGTGGAGAAGGATCTCCCACTGAAGCATAGACAAGCTACCTGTCAACACCTGGCAAGTGATACAATGTCTCAGGCCGCACTGCAGCCTGGAAAAATCCTGAGACAACATTATTTTTGTATGCTGCTAAAAATAAACATCCAAGGCAAAGATCACATAAGAATTGTGAGACCAGACATCAAACACAGGTACAGACACTGTATAATGAATTACACTCACTTTACAGCCCTTGTAGCACAATTAATTTAAAAAAAAAGAAAAAAAAAAGAAAAAAAAAGGAAAACCCCTTTAAGGAGAAAAAAAGTTAAGTTAAGTTGAGCAATATTTTTTATTTTAGTATGGACTTCGACCAATAGCAAGGAGTTCCAGGCATCTTCAAATTTTGGCTTGTGGAGTCCATGTTGAAGAAGTTTCTGACCTGGTTCAAGATGCTTTATACAGAGTAGACTCAGACTGTAAGAGGTTACTGTGACAATATTTATTGCCGTTTCAAGATGGATTTTTCATAAATTGTTCAATCTGAAAATTAGTAAAATAATTGGTTGACTGGTTTTTCAGGTAGTTTATGGTGGTTTTGAATCTTAGTAAACATATTTACAGAACTCATGTCGTCAGTGTATTTGAGTAGCTGGGCATTAAAACTCCATCCAGTCCTTTGTGGATCATTGGGTTTTGTGTAATGAAATATTAAAGTAACAGATGTATGCTTTCTTATCTCTAAACTCCATATATTCTGAAATAGTCTGGTGTGAAATTAATAGGCCTCCCAACAACATGAGCTCCTGATAATCTGACACTAAATGTTTGCACCATGTCTTTTTTTTTTATCATTCAAACTATTTTTATTGCATTTTTCAAGTAACAAAATAATGGCCCATTCACATTACCAAAATTCCACTGGAGCTTGCAGCAGCCTCCCATTGATTTCAATGAGATTACACTGTATAGTTCATACTGCAGAATTTCCGGCGTGGAAATTTCATAATCCGGATTGGATATGCTCATTCTTTTGGTGGTATTCTGTGGTGGACCCCTATTTGTTTAAGGGGATTTTTTTTATTTCACTATCATTTATTTCTTTGTAAAATAAGTGCCAATTCCTCAAGTATGCATTGCCCAGAGCAAAAATTCTGTAGTGTGAACAGCCCTAACAATAACAAAACAATGTAAATAGAGAAGGTAAGAAATCTCTTCACAAAAAAAAAAAAACATAGAGAAATCCCAAAAATGTAAGTTAAAAAATTAAACCCAAGAATACAAAATTGTTATAATTTCTGGACGAGGAAGATAATGTACCTCACTTGTTGGGACATAAGTGGGTACATATAATGGTAAATCAAAGAAATATGGGGATGGATGTGAGGGAAAGTCTAAAACAGATGTGGGGGAGGGGTAAGGGTGGGGATAAGGCCAATGAATCCTGCTAAGAAAAAAGCATTAGAGGAAATAGAAGGACTCTGAGCTTCATGGCCCCCTATACAGCAAGCTGTGGTCCTATCATAGACAGTTGGAATCTTTTAAAAAATGTATGCTACATAAGCCACTCCCCATGTGCACCAAAGAGTCTTGGGTGTCCCTGATGACCCATTCATTAGTTCACCAGCTAACTTTCCTTGAACCACTTTTAGCAGGTGCTAACCAGGAACCCCTCGCAACACCGGCTGTTGTAGATAAATATGAGATAGATAGTCAGAAAGATAGATAGATCATGTACTACAATATACCTACAGCTCTGTAAACATGGCAGTTTTCCTAGAATGTCTTAAAGCCTATTATATGTAATTGAAGGCTATCCCTTTGTATAATTGCTTTTTCTCTGGTCACTGCTGGGTGAATTCTTCTATGGCATCAATTGCTCTCGGGATCTGTACTTTACTCCCCAGTGCATATTGATACATTTAATCTTCTTTATTCGACATGAAGCATCAGATTGCCTTGTTGGGTTGTAGACACCTCTTCTCTGGTAGCCCTGATAACCCCATCTATAAGACGGAGATTACATTCAGACTCTGAATATGCGACTTGGAAGCAATACAGGGTGGTTTAGAAACTTAGCTGAATTTGCAATTGTAAGCTTCTGAGTTCATCTCTCTAGTGGTCGAAAGTCAATTTATTCAGCTTTTTTTTTTTTGCTTCTAAGCTTCCTCGAGCCACCCAAACAATAAGCCCACACATGTAGGATTTGGCACCGGTAAAAGTCACATGGTGATTCAATTTGGATTCAGCCGTGTTTACAATGAATGATCTGAGTCAGGTTTATTGCTGCTGAAGCTGACGAAAATCCTGTTTACAAGAAGGTAGAGAGATGATTAATATTCACGAGGAAAAGGGAGTGTTATGTGCACTGGTTGTGGTTTTTAGCAATGTAGGGTGTTGTTTAACTATTTTGTAAATATTTTTGTTTTTTTAAAGGGTCTGGATAAGAAAAACTGCTATCTTCCGGAAACAGCGCCACACCTGTCCGCTGTGGGTGTGTGTGGGTCTGGTGCCCTTTTTGAAAGAAGCCAACTCTTTTTTTAATCCTGGATTTATTTTCTAATCCTGAATCCATTAAAGGACAACTGCAGCAAAAGACAACTTATCCCCTATCCACAGGATAAGGGATAAGTGTCGGATTGCGGCAGGTCCGACCGCTGAGACCCCCCGCGATCTCCTGCAGGGGCCCCTGCATTGCCACTCTATGTAAGTGGCTAATGCGCGTAGCATCGACCTCTCTAAGGTCGATGGTATGCCCCATCCACGCCCCTTCCTCATACAGTTCTATGGGAGAGGCGGGGATGCACAAACGCCTCTCTCATAGAGATACATGGAGGAGGTGTGTTGGCCGTGACATCACGCTGCGGCCGGCACGCCTCCTGCATGGGAGAGCCGTGGCCCCATGCAGGAGATCGTGGGGTGCCCCAGCAGTCGAACACCCGCAAACAAATACTTATCCCCTATCCTGTGGATAGGGGATAAGTTGTCTTTTGCTGCAGATGTCCTTTAATGGCTTTTATAATTAAATTTGTGTTTTTTTTTTTTTTTCATTGATATATTCAGGTAATAAAGAGGCTCATATATAGATGTAGCAGAGCTGAATTTTTCATGTTGAAATTACATTAAGATAACTCATTATGTTGACCTGTAGTCTTCAGGTGCCCATACGCCTTCAATAGCTGTTGGCCAAACACTCCTTTTGTTCTTCACTGTGATGAGTGTCGATGGTGAACACATATTTCTGGTTGTAGCCTATCTGTAAAGAGAACAAAAATATTGGTTATTGTAATTCAATATGCCCGATCCTTTGGAAGGCCACCGACCATATGAAAGAATATTTTAATCTCGCTAAAATCAATTAGGTTCAGTTAACTTTTCTCTATTGAGTACAGGCACCTTTTAGGATAGCCACCTAAAACATATTACAATGAATCTTTATTACATCCAAAGTAAAGTAAGCTCTGCTACATCTGTATACTGTGTGCGACTCACCAAAGCAGGCATCTGCTATTGAGTAGTGTACTGAGTAGATTTGTTTGAATGCAAACTTTATGTGATTTGTTGCAGATTTCTTTCATCTTTTATCATGATCACTATGTGGTCTGGAGGTAAGCGGTGATTCTATATGCATCACAGCTTCCACTGACTAAATGCGCTGAAATGGTCGTTCCACACTTGGCACAACTGATCACTGTACCATTCAGTGGCAGAAGTCCTTACTCTTCTACATTCTTTGTACAGTAAGGGCACTTCTCGAAACTAGAATCCAAATATAGGATGAATCTAACAGTCAAAATTGCCGAATTGGACCTAATAGGAATCTTCGGATTAGATTTGTTCATCTCTACTCAAAAGAAATGATTAAAAGTGTTGTATAGATTTTTAACATTTTCATTTGGTTGCAACAAATAAAACAAATGCTCCAACACAATGAGCGATTGAGGCATTGAAGCGAAATAGCGATATGTAGCCCAAAACAAAACTTTCAGGCACAGTTGCTTTTTCCAGCATAAAATTGCTAAAAAAAAATGATGGCATTATTTTACTGGTTTCTCAGATGACACATAGCCGCCTGCACTTCCTTTAGTAGTTACTTTGTATGTTTCCAGTAGGTCTGTTGGGAATGATCTGCTATGAGAGCGCCATACCTGAGATTTGTGGTTATAGTTTCTATATGTTGAAAACACAAGGACACTTTAAATCCTGAAAATAATTTTCTACTCGGTAGTTTTACGATGGTTTTAGTGGAACATTTGTGATCCTTTCACTCTACATCACTACATCTGTCAACTCCAAAACCCCATTTCCAGAAGCAGTCCTCTTTCACCTCCCATCACGCATTCAACCAGCAGACTATTTTCAACTCAAGAAGCGAGTTATGATTACTTTATTAAATTATGACCTTGAAATGTATTTTAGAGTATATTTTCTTCCTATGAATTTATTACATTTTTGGGAAAGTACAGAAGCCATGAAAAATAACTTCAGCTTCAATTTTCCTCTTAAAGAATGTTCCCTTTATTCGGCACCCATTTACAATGATGTCAAGCCTCTTATTTTTATTAGCGAGATCGCAGAAATAATTTTCTAGGTTATTTTGGCTTGACCTCACTCAAAAGAACATGAAAGTTCTCTATATGAAAAGCCAGGTGTCATTTAATCCATTCTGTATTTTAGGCATGGCCTTTAAAAGGGTATAAGAGATATTCCAGCACTTAAAATGTATCCACTATCTTTGTAGGGGCACCATTCCAGAATTTGTGGGGTTCCCCCCCTCCCTCTTCTCCCTGTGATCAGTTATCCACTATCTACTATTTTGTGGATAGGGAATACATTTTTACCTGCCGGAGTACCCCGTAAAACAGAATATTCTGTGTGAACTTACTGAACATTTAAGGTTTTTAAAGCATTTTTTTATCCATTATACCCAATTATAATAAATTGTTTGATGGAGACCTTATTTAGAGTATCTAGAGCTCTTGCTGTGTCTGTCCAGAAATATGCATAAAGCTAGCCATATCCATTAGCAGAGCTGAGCAAGCTTTCCGAAAATGTTCGCAACTTAACTCTTTTGTCACAGTAAACCAGTGTAATATCTTACTGGGCTTGCTGGGCTAAGTAGTTAATTAATGCTGCTAATCAGTGTTAGTTAACTCCTTGGGGCGGAGGTATACATTATACAGCCATCTATATGGTTGTATAATGTATACAGGGAAGAGAATGATACTTACCATTGTTGCTGGTCCGGGCCTCTTCTTGTTTAGCCCCGCCTCTAGTGATGAGATCGCTAGGGGCAAAGCTGCACAAGTAGAGGCCTGGACCAGTGATGTGATGGTAAGTATCACTCTCTTCACTGTCTACATTATACAGCCATATAGAGGGCTATATAATGTATACAACTGCCCCCCCCCCCCAAGGAGTGAATAAGTGCTGATCAACAGTGCTTATTAACTCCTTTCTTGCTGGGCTGAGCTGTACATGGGGCTGTCAGCTGCGCGCACAGCTTAGCCGCGACACTGCCAGGCTCTCGCAAACCCTGCGAAGTTCGGATCGAGTCCAGGTTTGGACTGCTCAGCTCGTGCAACTTTATTCATTAGATATGTGTTGGTAAACATCAATTCTGACATGGAAACTCAACTATCTAATGTTGCATGGTGGCTGTGAGACTCTCCCCTCATGGTAGATCCTGAAGGAGAAAAGGTTCGGGCATATTGGATTTCAATTGTGTGATCCTTTTGTTCTTGTGGAGCTAAGTTACTGCCAGAGGAGTCTGCCAGCAGCTTTCTCATCTTATCCCATTTAGAACACATGAATGCTCTGTTGAGGTGTGCATGCATGTGAGTAGGGGGTTATCTGTTGGATGAACAAACTTTTGTCTTATGTGTAAAGCCAGCTGTATATTATTTTCCATGGATGGGCAGGTCGGAATTCTTTTAAACTACATTAAGATTCAGGAGTAAACTTCTATAAATTCACCAGGAATCTATGAATAATTAATGAAATCCTAATTTGGGAGTCAAGCACAATAGTTGAACTATAAATGATTGTTTTCTATAATAAGGGAGCCCTTTGATCAACCAAGATTAATTATTTGGCATCACTTTTATGCATGGCTTGTAATTACTTGTTACTTGAAAAAAAAATAATGTATGGCTTCAAATTTTTTTTTTTTTATTGTTATTTTGTAAATATCTCCTTTTAATTTATACACATTCTCATTTTCAGAGCCACAGTTATGTGACCTCGGGGAATTCCTATGTCACGATAATGTCACGTGTGTGTCACAGAGCTGGCTATGTGACGGAGAACAGGATTGTCCCGATAAGTCAGATGAAACGCTAGGTCACTGTAAGTAATTGAATTTATTTTTATTTTGCAGTGTTTTGTTTGCTTCTGTATTAACTGTTTGACCTTGAGACACCTTGATGCATCTTAGTTACTTTTCTTTGCACTTTGCTGTGTTATTCGTCTTTTCACACCCTTGGCTAAAAAACTAAAAATACCTTTTGGAAAAGTAAAAGAGTAAACAAATTAATAATTCAAGTATGGTGAAATGGGTGTAATATTAGTAGAACAAAGTGCCATATGTAAGACAATTCTAAAGCAGGGATTTACAAACTGGATGCAATTGCAACAAGCCCATTGCATGTTTTGGATTTTTGGCTGCAGCCATCGAAATCTTAGAGTGGACTTATGGTAAAACTGTATGTGAGCCCCATTATTGGATGTCAAGGTGACTTGTAGTCACAATGCTGTGTTATGGCCCAGTATTGTTCAGTGTTTGCAATCAAAAGATTCCAGGTAATAGTCTCCTATGGGAACTAAAATATAGTGAATAAAATGTAAAAAAAAAATAAAAATAAAAAATTATAAATGTAATAAATGTGAATAAGCCCCTCTCTTAATAAGTTTGAATCACCCTCTTTTCCCATAAAAGTTAAAATAATAATCTAAACAAAAATAAACAGAAATATATGTAGTATCGCCAAGTGTGTAAATGTCTGAATTATTAAAATATAATGTTAATGGTCAATGGCATAAACATAAAAAAAAATGCCACAGTCCATAATTACAGATTTTTGATCATTTCATGTAGCAGAAAAAAAATGCATAAAAGCAAACAAAAAAGGCCCATGAAAACAAAATAAAACCTATATAAATTGAGTATTGCTGTAATCGCATGGACCTACAGTGGAAAGATAACTTGTAATTTTTACTGAAAAGTGCCCTGCATAGAAACAGAATCCCCCAAGAGTTAAAAAAAAGGTGAGTTTTTTTTTTTCTTTTGCCTCGTAAATAATTATCTTTTTTATGCTTTTACCGATGGCCACCACACAAATATATGCTTATTATGCTAGAACATACAAGAAAAATATACAGTGGTCCCTCAACATACGAGGGAGTGTGCTGTAGACGACTTGTGCTCCCTTTATCTTATTGGAGCACCAAAGATACCAGAGTACCCAACTTGTGCATCTCTGGCACTCTTATAGCAATGAATGAAGTGTGTGCCATCTACATGTCATCTCCCTCTGAGAGTCAGGGCCCTGTTCTGGAGATTACAGGGGGGGGGGGGGGCAATATGTTAATTCTCGCTGGACAACCCCTATTACTTGAAGCCTTATCCTTATCCTAAATCTTACGTTAGAACTTTGGGATCATTAATGTATGCCATGGTACTCAACTTACACTGACCCTGACTGCTTTGTCTTTTAAGAAAACAGGTGGGAGCAGTTGTACTTTGACCCACTCAATGCTGTTATATTTTGTTATATATTGTACTGTCAGTATTTTTGCAGAAATTAAGTATTTAAGATACTAGTCTTAGTAATCACATCAATGATACTGATTCATAGTGATCAGCGGCAGGGGCCATATTCGTATTTACGATATTTCGCAAATATATGGACGAATTTCCATCCTATGTTCGCAAAATTTGCATATTTGCTATGTTCTTTATCTTTTTCCATGCAAAAATTTGTAATGAAATTCACATAGTGCACATGCGCAATTATATCTTTCACCTAAAAGAAGGGAGGGATCAATGTCCATTCTGGAAGTGCCGATATTCGCATCAATGTTCATATCAATATTTGCATAAATTGCATTTAAAAAAATTGTCGCAAAAGTCGCATTTCGTATATTCACGCTCAACACTACTGATTCATAAGTATAGAGTTTGCTGTAATAAAGTCCTTGGTGTCTGAGGGCCTACAATGGCTTCTTCACCACCATCAGTGAAAAGAGCCTTTTATAGTTTGGGAGCCCCAAGTAGATATTTTCATTGAAGGGGTACTCCCGTGGAAACCTTTTTAGTTGTATTTAAATAAACTGGTGCCAGAAAGTTAAACAGATTTGTAAATTACTTCTATTAGAAAATCTTAATCCTTCCAGTACTTTTTAGGGGCTGTATACTACAGAGGAAATGCTTTTCTTTTTGGATTTCTCTTCTGTCAAGACCACAGTGCCCTCTGCTGACCTCTGCTTTCCATTTTAGGAACTGCCCAGAGCAGGAGAAAATCCCCATAGCAAACATATGCTGCTCTGGACAGTTCCTAAAATGGACAGCAGACATCAGCAGAGAGCACTGTGCTCATGACAGAAGAGAAATCCAAAAAGAAAAGCATTTCCTCTGCAGTATACAGCCCCTAAAAAGTACTGGTAGGATTAAGGTTTTGAAATACGAGTAATTTACAAATCTGTTTAACTTTCTGGCACCAGTTGATTAAAAAAAAAAGAAAAAGTTTTCCACAGGAGTACCCCTTTAAGAAGAAATTATTACATTTGGACTATGCATTTGTTTTACTTTGGATGGGGGGTTGTAAATAAGTAATAAACATATTATACTCACTTCCTCCGTCTCCCACAGCTGCCTTTCCAATCATAGTGGTTTCCTGGTCTCTGCCTCTTCCAGGTTTGGTTTTGCAGGATTCCCATACCCTCCAGACCTGCCCGCTCAGCCAATCAGTGACTGCCACAGGACACCAATCCAGTCACTGATTGGCTGAGCAATGAGGTCCTGTGGGCTTTAAACAGCGCAGAACCCAGAAGAAGCGGAGGCCAGCAAAAGATAGGAAGCTTTGGTATGGCAGCTACTGGGGACAGGAAAAAGTGAGTATAGCAGATATATTATTTTTGTTTTGACTGGGCAATGCTTTTAAGGTCAGTGAAAAAAATTGGCATAACTAATGTGCGTCCCATGCGTCGTTGCTATGCACTGCTCGGCACGGCGCAATGACGTCACTCGTCATTGCACCGCGCCGTGCAGTGCATAGCAACGACGCAGGGGACGCACTCCGGAGACCTGAAGCAGCGCGGACCCGACCCCGGCAACAGGTAATTATACAACCGGGGATGGGGGAGGCAACGGGGCAGCGGTGCCGGCAATGGGTGCCGCTGCTCCTTCTCTGCCCCTGGCTATCGGCGCCGTTGCCCCAGTGCCGGTGCCGCTTCTCTCCCCCTGGCTATCGGCGCCGGCAATGGGGCACCAGCACCTATAGTCAGGGGGAGAGAACGGGCAGTGGCGCAGATAGCCAGCTGGAGAGAAGCGGCGGCAGCAGGGCTCTAGACCCCAGGGAAGGCAGGGGGAGAGAAGTGGGCAGCGACGGCCTCTCTCCCCCTGCCTTTCCTGGGGGTGTATCGGGGTATATGCATGCACACACGCACCCTCATTTTACCAAGGATATTTGGGTAAAAAACCCAAATATCCTTGGTAAAATGAGGGTGTGTGTTATAGGCCGGTGTGTGGTATACCCCGATAAATACTGTATTTTCTTTTTGTAAGTTAGTGTGGCAGTGTTCCTTAAATCAGTATTTTCTACAATCTGTGTTTTTTTCTTTTCTTTTTTCTTTCTGTAAATAAGTGTGACACTGCTCCTTAAAAACAAAAAAAGTAAGCAAAAAAAAAAAAAACTAAATGTCAAAATAAATTATAATAATAAAAAATTAAATTAAAAATCTTTGGTATTATTCAACTACTTGTATTGGAAAATATGGATGTCAATGCTAGCTTTTATCTGTAATATATATATATATATATATATATATATATATATATCAAAGTTATAGGAAACACTGCCATAGAGATGTTCCAGTGCCCAACAAATATAGGTCCAAACAGCAAGATGATGATTTTAGTTCTGCTAAATCTGTATTTTCTATCTGACTGTTAATTAATAATCTTTTATTTTTTTTTATTTTTTTTTTGTGTGTGGAAAATATGGATCTATCCAAAGCATAATGCCAAACATTACATAAATGCTAGCTGTTATCTGTACGGAAAAAAATAAATAAAAGTGATAGATCATAACTATGGCTCAGGCACAAGTGGAAGGAAAACAGATACGCTTAAAGAAAGTATCTGGGAAAATACAGGTTTGCTTAACATTGCTTAACAATACCCATTTAAGTGGCAGGAGCCGTCGGAGAACACAGCAGTGCGCAAATAGATTACGGAGCACAAATGACTAGAGAGAAGATGTTATTAAATTTTAATGTCCCCGGTTTGTGTCTGAGGAAAATGAGAATGATTCCTGTTGAATGTCACTATGTTAATCATGGCGTATAAAAGACGGAGACTGACAAGAACAAAACGCACGGAGGATTTATAAAGTATTGGGAAGAGCCATTAAGTGGTTTTTATTTGAAGAAAACTCTGAAGATAGTTGAAGGCGATTGGTTAGATTGAATACAAGATGGATACTAAACTTTTCTTAGATTTCTAAGATTCTGCCCCATGTAACGGAAAGACGTGGCCTAAATATCACAAAGTAAATCATTCACTTATCTTAAGTGATCTTAGACACAAGGCAATGTGTATGTCCCATGTAACACATGAAAATAAGAATGTTGTGGTGGAAATTAGATTATTAATAAATATGGCCGTATATATAAATAGTTGCCATTAGCCATTAGTTGCCTGGGGGGCGGGGGGGGGGGGGGCGGCACATGGTACAGTGTATTTATTATATTGTGGATTTGTGATTGATTTCAGACCCTTTCTGTGTATAGGGGTATGACTCAGTCAATTCTTATACTTTTTTTTTTTTGCTGTGTATTTGTGACAGATGTATGTGAAAAAATTCTGACACATGGGAAATTTCCCTAGCGAGGTTAATTCAGTCCAGGTGCCTAGGGCAGCACAGGGTGTAAAAGTAGCTGTCAGGGATCGACCAGGGGACAGTTAAAGTGAGCCCTAAACTGACCCTAAAACCACTCTCTTTGCCTACTTGCCCATCCACCCTAACCAGTGGATCGACAACTGGGCACCGGTCCCTTCCTGAACTAAAGTGCAGGGGCCTAATAAAAATGCATACTAACAAATAGTCAGTCACAAAACAGAAACATACAGGAACATAGAACTCCATAGTATAAAAGTTCAGAAGACACAGATCAGTAAGCAGCACAGGGAACACTATATCAGCGCACATGAACAGAGGACTCAGTGGTCGTGAAAAGAGGACACTATAGATAAGCGGTCATGAACAGAACTCCAAAGATCTGAATAAAGAACTAATAAACATATAGAGTTCAAAACACCAGACAGAAAAACGGATAAGTCTGAACATACTCAGGAACAAAACAGGAATAAGCTTAATCCCCTAGAAAAACCTCCAGTAGACACAGGAACAACAATATCCTCTGAGTCCCCACGGACAGGTAAACAGGATCTAACGCTAAACAGGAATTATCACAATCCCTCCGAACACCTGCAGTAGACACGGAGTCCCCATGGACAGGTAACAGGGATGCTGCCAAGTACACAGGAATTATTTATAGAACACTGTTCACACTGAACACAAGACAGGTATAGCAATCCCTCCGAACACCTCCAGTAGACAAGGAGTCCCCATGGAGCGGTAACAGGGATGCAACATAGGACACTGTTCACACTGGACACACAAACTGGACACTCCACTCCACTAACGAAGTAGCCATTAATAATAAATACAAATGGACTACTGGCCAGCGGCACACTCCACTGTGTGGTCAGGATACTGGCCCAGTAGGAAAACAGAAATATAAAACACAGAACTTTATATTAACGGATAGAAGAGAAAACACAGTGTGAACAGACACACAGCAGAAAGGATATACAAATCCTAAAACAAACTAAACAAACACAGCTAAAAATCCACTAAGAGCATGCCACCTAACCATGGCTAAAACCCAATGATACAAGGTGCATGCTAAAACAGAGAAAGTAGATTTAAAAGCTCAAATAAGTAGTGTTTCACCCAAAGCCTCCATTAGCAGCATGTCCAGCATGATAGCAGCTAGACATAAGGAAGTCCAAATGAAGTATCACCAGCCCAGAGGCTAGACTGGGCTGACATTGAAGAGACACACCCTAGAAGCGATTGGCTAGCAAGTCAAAAGGCTATTAACTATTCCCTGACCAGGGAACATAAAACTGTTCACACACAACCAAACGAATAGCTGTGTGTGAACACAGGCCAGTACAGATATGACAGTAGCCCTGAATGTAAGATAATACCCAGGACTTTAAAGGGGTACTCCCCTGGAAAACATTTTTTTTATAAATCAACTGGTTCCAGTACATATCAGCTGCTGTATGCCCCAGAGGAAGTTCTTTTCTTTTTGAATTTCCTTTCTGTCTGACCCCAGTGCTTTCTGCTGATACCTCTGTCCAGTTTAGGAACTGTCCAGAGCAAGAGAGGTTTGCTATGGGGATTTGCTCCTACTATGGACAGTTCCTAAACTGGACGGAGGTGTCAGCAGACAGCACTGTGGTCAGACAGAAAGGAAATTCAAAGAGAAAAGCACTTCCTCGGACAGCCATATATATATATATATATATATATATATATATATATATATATATATGTATATATTTATATATATATATATAGTTATACTGTATACATCTACTTTTTTATAAGAATTCATTTTTTGAGCAACTATTGTCATGTATCAGGGACATAATACTACCCCTTTATAAAGCATTGGTATGCTCTCGCCTGGAATATGCTGTTCAGTTTTGGTCACCAGTTCAAAAAAGGGACGTTGTGAAGCTGGAGACGTGCAACTAAACTTATACATGGCATGGACCATCTTAGCTATGAGGAAAGATTAAAATAATTACATTTGTTTAGTCTTGAGAAGAGATGTTTAAGGGGGGATGATCAATGTATATAAATGGCCCACATAAAAAAAATATTGGGAAAAACTGTTCCAGGTTAAACCCCCTCAAAGGACAAAGGGGGCGCTCCCACCGTCTGTAAAAGAAAAGGTTTAGTCTTAAGGGAGACAATTGTTTTTTACGCTAAAGGGGTACTCCATTGTCCCAGTGTACAGAACATTTTGTTTCGAACGCTGGTTGCGGGCTTCGGGGTTGTGACGTTACAGCCACGCACCTCCCATGGACTTGCATTGAGGGGGTGTGGTGGGATGTCACAAGGGGGCGTGGCCATCACATCACAACCCCCACAGCTTGCACCCAGCGTTTGGAACCCAGTGTTGGGGCAGTGGAGTATACCTTTAAAACTGTGAATTTATGGAACAGTCTACCTCAGGAACTAGTCACAACAGTAACAGTTGAAATCTTCATAACAGGGTCATATACATTCCTAGACCAATATAAAATCACATCCCTTCACCCTAATCCAACTGTACCCCTTCCCTTCAATTCCTTGGTTGAACTTGATGGACATATGTATTTTTTCAACCGTACTAGCTATGTTACTATGTACTTTTCTTGCTTCATCCAGCACATATGTCCTTGTATTATACCATAGAGCGCTGCTTGACATCCTCTTTATATACCGCCATGTGCTTTACATTAGTGATGATCTTCGCAAGGTTTAATTACACATAGCTATACGCTTCAGTATCTCCTGAAGTAAAGTGCTGTAATGGTGGAGAAATCCTTCCCGGAATAGTACTTGTTAATAACCATTGATGATACTAAATAAATGAAGATATGTATCTGGTGTGGAGGATTCTATGGGAATATGTCAGGCTTGTTGGATTAGTCTTTGCACACCTGTAGGAATGAGATAACATTACATTATGGTTACGGTAACACAGATGACATAGACACATAGGTGCTATTCCAATCTTCTAAGTGTTGCCTTCCTCCCACTAGTCATAAACAGCTATTCAGTCCATGTGAGACTATAAGAAAAGCATTGACAGACTGATAATAGACTGTGCGCTATTGAACAGTCTGCGGCTCTAAAAAGTATACAGCCGGATGTGTTGTGTGATAAATCTACAGACTGGCATTAATACCCACGTTTATAGCAAACACATTCTTTAGGAGCTGGAGAGAAAAGACAAGTATATGGTGTGTGTAGATCATGCCTGGCATCTTCCTCCCATAGTCCTTTTATAGATGTCACGGCGCTCAGATAACTTAGCCGGCCACAGTGTCCACGTAAAACCGCCAGGTCATTGACCCATAAAAGTCAATTATGGACTAAAAATAGCCGGACAATGCCTCATGAGGATAGTCAGACAAGGCCTCATAACCGATACTGTGAATGATCCACAAAAGCCAGTTAACAACCTATTAGTTAGTAACCTATAGCAATGTCAGTCAATGACTCATGATAGATAGTCAGTGTCCTGAACATAGCCAGTAAGTGCCCCCATAACAGTGCCACTCAGTGACCAATAACAGTCAGGGTCCCATAACATAGTTAATGATCATTAACTATGTTATGAGTTAATTATAGTTAATTATCAAGGCCCCATTGGACAGTCAGAAACCCTTAAAACACCCAGTCATTACCCCATAAGGAACCCAGTTAGTTTCCCATAACACAACCACTGCCCAGTAACAAAACCAACCAGTGCCCCATGACACAGCCATTCAGTGCCTCATAACAGGACCACAGTGAACAGTTTCAGCCAGTTCCCCATAACATAATTATTGACCTATCACATAGCAAGAGCCCCATTACACAACCAGCACTGCATAACATTGTGCCCCATAACATAGTCAGAGTCCTATAAAACATCCAGTCAGTGCCCCATAACACACTCGGTCATTACTCCATACCACACCCCATTTGTGCTCCATAACACAGCCTGCTAGTGCCAAGTCAATACCCATAGTGCCCATAACACAGTAAGTTATCCAGAATATAAAAAGTGGATGCATTGAGTCCTATGATATAATCAATAAGAGCCCGATAATATGGCTATTAGTGCCCTATGACTCAGTTTGGTCCATTGCAACACAACTATTGACCTATAACACAGTCAGTAACCCATAAAAAACAATCATGGACCCAAAGTAGCCAGTCAGGGCCTCATAAGGCTGCAAGATACCAGAGCCAGTGAGTGAGCAACAATAGCCAGTCAGTGACCCATAACAATATCAGTTTATGGCCAATACAATAGCTAGTCAGTGCCCTATAATATTGCTAGTCAGTGCCACATGATACAACCAGTCAGTACTCCATTACAGAGCAGGTGCCCCATAACATAGTCAGTGACCTATAACACAGCCAGTGAGAGAATCATAGCAATATCAGTTCATGGCCTTTAATATTGCCAGTCAGTTCCCCTTCAAACAGCCAGTCAGTGCCCCATAATATACAGTACCCCATAGCTTAGTTAGTGACCTATAAGGATAGGTTCAGACTACGGAATTTCCGCCTGCAATTTTGCTTTGAAATTGCAGGTGGAAATTCCGCTTTCTAAAATGTATAGTGTAGTGAATGATTTTCCGTTCACAAATTCACACTTCGGAATTTGTGAAGCAGAAAATCCGCTTTGAAAATCCGCTTAGAAATTTCCGCCTGAAGAAAGGCGGTGATCTTTCTTCAGGCGGAAATCCGCACGGAACAGATTGCAGTCTATTGGAGACTGCAGTGTCTGCGCGGCCCTAGCGCCGACTGATTCAGCCGGTGCTGGCCACACTCGGAATCTCCGGGCGGAAATTTTCTGCCTGGAGATTCCGTAGTCTGAACCTAGCCTAACACAACCAGTGAGAGAATAAAAATGTTGTATTATAGCCACTTAGCACCCAATGACACAGTCAGTGTTCCATAACATAGCCAGTCAGTGCCCAATGACAAACTCCCCTAGTGTGCCACAGTCAGTCAGTGCCTCATAACCTAGTCAGTGCCCCATAACATAACCACTTAGCACCCAATGACACAGTCAGGCAATGCCTCACAGTCAGTCAGTGTCCCATAATATAGTAATTCAGTGCCCCATTGTGCTTTACTGGATGCCGGAATCAGTGAAACAGACAGGATCAGTTCTGTTGCTGCTGTCGGTGACGTGGCGCTGTCTTTCATGTTGCCCTCGATTTACCTTAAATGGGCACTCTCATTAAAAAAAATTTTGCTATTGCACTCCTTATGGTAAATAAAACTCTTTCTAATGTACTTTGTTTAAAAAATTAAATAAAACAAGTTTTCTATGCTTTATTTGTGTTTAAAAAAAACTGCCACTAGGTGTCTCCCTACTTGTCCAGAGCACATTCCCCCCATCTCTTACACAGACTTTGGACTCCTGCTGGCCTGGCAGAAGTCCAAAAACATGAAATGCAGCCTGGAGTGCTGAGGGAGTGTGTGTGTGCAGCCTTAGCCAATCATAGCTCATCTCACACTGAACTGCTTTGGGCTGTGTGTAGAAGTTCTCCCCTGTATGGCTTCAGACGATGTCACGCCTGCTGGGAAACGCCCCTTCCCAGTCTGTGAGTCTGACTGAGACTGAGCAGAAAATACAGAGCAATATTAAAGTAGAAAACTAAAAAAAAAAAAAAAAATAAAGGCCGGGGGTGGTTTATCATGATGGGGGCAGTGAACTGGGGGGATTATAAAATTTAACAAGATCATGAGAGGTACTCTTTAACTATAACTAAGCAAATAGATTCACTAATGCAAAAAACATAAAGTATCTGTCCTATAAAACACTGTGCGGAGATATCAGGGACATCAAAGCGGCGCAGCAACTATAAAGTGCAGAAAACTAAAGTACAAAGTAACATCAAACATCCTTTCTACTTTAAGAGGATGCATCATTCTTTATATTATGTAACGTTATAGTCGGACACAAAACCAGCCCTCTGATTTGATTGGTTACTAAGGGAAACAAGGCCGCCTTTCATCTCGCAGACAGTTTTGATATATGGGGTCCGCTGGGCTCATGTATCAATCCTGTTATGATGAAGAAAGGTCCCGATATGTCAAAATATATATATCAATGTATCACATTAATATGCAGTGTTTATAGTTCCTCTATAAAGAGGCTAAGACTGTGTTTCCCAACCAGGATGCCTCCAGCGGTTGCAAAACTACAACTCCTAGCATGCCCGTACAGCCTACGGCTGTCCGGGCATGCTGGGAGTTGTAGTTTTGCAACTGCTGGAGGCATCCTGGTTGGGAAAAACTGGATTTAGAACTCAAAAGAGCATGAGGCTATGTTCACGCGGCAGAATAACCACTTCTCCGCACAAATTCAGTTCAGCAAAACGTGCTGAACGGAGTTACGTAATTGCAAAAATTTTTATGAAATTCAAAGCCCCATTGAGTTCAATGGGATTCCGCCAGCAATTCCCCAAAATTTAAAGACAGGTCTTTAAAATTTGGCGGAATGTGGAATTTCCACAGCGGAAATTGCGCTGTGTGAATGGGACATCGGTATCCCATTAAAGGGGTTGACCGCTGCCCTGCCTTTCGGAGCTCCGCTCGCAGCGTCCGGAAGTTCATTACTCCGAACACTGTGTGCAGGCTTCCGTGTTCGAGGCCGCCCCCTCGTGTGGTCGCTCCCCCTTCATATAGAGTTTCGTTCAGGGGGCAGGCGTGACGTCACGAGGGGGCGTCGTCGAACACAGAAGCCCGCACACAGCCTTCGGAATAATCTACAAGTAGATTTTGTATTTTTATTTTTTTTTTTGTTTCGTTTTTTTGTGAGCGGCATGTGGCATGCGCCAAAATGTCCAACCAAAAATATGAAAAACTCTACTAATGCCATGTTCACAGGGTGTAAGGTGTGCGGAATGTCCGCCCGGAAAACACGTGCAGACATTCCGCACATTTGAATAATGCGGAGGGCGCTGAGACCTCAAGGAAATGAACAGTCTCATAGACGGCAATGCATTTCCGAGTGAAATCCGAGTGAAGGATAGACAAGTCAGTTCTTTTTGTGGGTGCTTGAATTGGGATTTCCACGGCCGAAACGTCTGTGCGGTAATCAATGGGATTCTGCTGCAGCTGAATGCCCACGCAGAATATTCCTGCAAAATTCCACACAGATATTCCGACATCTGAACATAGCCGAACTCTCTACTTTTCTCAGAAAAACCTGAGAATGGGCTTGGTTGCTGGGGAAAGGGGGCGTGGCCAGTATTAGGGCCGTGTCCCCCGACAATTTTGATAAATCCCAACAAATTTACTAATGTTCCCACATAAAATATGGTGGATTTCAGCTCTGGAAAACCCGACAGCTCAGAGCAGGTTTTAAAAGCACAACATTTTGTAAATACCATGAAAAAATACCTGTCGGGAAAAACAAAAAACTTCACAAACAAAACTCCACTCCACTCCCTACACTCTGCCCAGTTGCCCATAGCAACCAGTCAGATCGCTTCTTTCATTTTACAGAGGCCTTGTTAAAAATTAAAGAAGCGATCTGATTGGTTGCTATGGACAACTGGGCAACTTTTCCTCTGCACAGAGTTTGATCAATCTCCCCCAATGTGCTTTAAGTTTCGGCAGAATTTCCGGCAGAACTCTTCCGCGGAATTCCACACAAATATTCTGCAGCGTGAGCATAGCCTGACACAACTATGCACCAAAAATAGCTATACATCAACAGGCGTAAGCGATGTCATAAAAAGAAAGGGGATATCCAGGCATAGAAAAACAGAGGTCATTTCTTCCAAAAACAGGAAACCCAGTCATCATCAGGTTGCGCGCAGTTTTACAACTTGGCTCCATTAACTTCAGTGGAACAAAACTGCAATACTACACACATCCTGAGGGCAAGTGTGGTGCTGTTTTTCGAAGAAATCAGCTTTTTTTTTTCTTCTCTCTAATCTTGGATAACCCTTTTAGTGACACCCAGCCCTCATCTGTTTGGAAAATGAGAGCTTGGTAAGTTTTGACCTTCATGATCCTTGGGTCAGTTTCCTACACCCCCATTTGCAGGAGCACCCAAGGAGATATTCTTACCACTGATTAAAGGGTCTATCCAGGAATAGAAAGCCAGAGCTAATTTCTTACAAAAGCAGTGCCATTTCTTTCTTCTGGTTGTGTGTGATATTACAACTTGTCTCCATTTCCTTCAAAGGAACAGAGCTGCAATACCACATACAACCTGAGGACAGGGGTGGCGCTGTTTTTGGAAAAAAATAATAGCTCTGGTTCTCTCTTCCTGGATAACCCCTTTAAAATAAGGAGTGCAAGTCAGCCTGGCCCGGGAACCCTTATACATATACATTAATGGTGATATGCCGAATTGACGAATTGAAACCTGCCGTATTGATGTTTTTACTTTTCTGAATATCAACATGGTATGACTAAATTCCAATAATCTGCAAGCTGCAGGGCACAAAGCGATCTCGTAGGTGCTCGTAGGGGGGGGGGGGGGGGGATCAAAATACCGGACAGACATGGATAAAGAAAATAATAACATGCAAATCAAAAAATGTTGCAGTATCTTTAATACCTTTTTTATTGGACTAACAGAATTTTGTAGAGACAAGATTTCGGGATTCCTCCCTTTATCAAGTCCAGAGCAAATCTAAGCTCACAAGTAGAAGACATAGGTTACAAATATGCAGGGGTTAAAACAATAGATGTAGAGAATTCACACTAAGATGGGCCATAAATTGTCCAGCTATAGGAACATAGACTAAATAGATAAGGATGAGAAAAAGGGGGAGGGAGGGGGAGCAGGGGAGAGACTGATAATTAAGCAGGACAAAGTGAGATGCAAAAGAGAATCCAGTACAGCACAGGTGATAAGAAATTTGGATAATGAGATAAGAAGCTCAAATCCACATTGAGTCCCCTGTCTTTCGAGTCAAAAAACAGTATCATTTTGGCTTCAAATGCCTTTCTCACTTGTGTGTTTTTGAGGTTCCCTCTCAGTATCCTGATTGTGAGGTCATGTATGGAGTGGCCTCTTTGGGTAAAATGATGTCCAACTGGGGTCCATTAGTCATTTTCTTTATGGCGGTTGATGGAATGTGTAGATTCAGCCTTTCTTTGAGTTTCTGGCTGGTTTCACCAATGTAGCATCCCATGTCACACTTGGTGCATTGTATCATGTAGACCACCCACATTTGAGGATGTGCAGCAGTATAGTCCCCTAATGTTATATGTCTTGTTGTGGGTGGCTTCCATCTCGGTGCAGATATGTTGACAGAGTTTACAGCGAGGTTTGGTGCAGGGTTTGGTCCCATTGTCTGTGTCTGTTCTTTCTGTAGGTAATTTTCGGCTGACCAGCTTTTGTTGTAAAATGTGTGGTTGTCTGAAGGCCAAGATGGGAGTTTCAGGGACGATTTCTTTTAGCATCTCATCTTCCGCCAATATCGGCTGCAGGTCCTTGATAATTGTATGTGGATTGTATGTGGCTACCAGTGGTACGCGTGGTGATGGTTGTATCTCTCTGTATTGTAGCAGGTGTTCCTGTGGTGTTTGAAGGGCGGAGTGTATTTTCCTATTGATTGTCCTTTGTATCCTTTTTGTTTGAATTTCTCAGTGTTTGTAGGTGCATGTCTCTGTCATCAGGGTTGGAACAGATGCGATGGTACCTGGAAGCTTGGCTGTATATGATGCCTTTCTTTGTGTGTGAAGGATGGAAACTGGATTTATGTAGATAGCTGGAACGGTCTGTGGGTTTTCTGTACACAGACGTTTGTAGTGTGTTCCTGTTTATTGTGACAGTAGTGTCCAGGAAGTTCACACTTTCTGTAGAGAAGTCCATTTTGAGTTTGATAGATGGATTAAATGTGTTAAAGGCGTCATGAAACTTTCTGAGTTTTTCTTTTCCTTCTGTCCAAATGATGAAAATATCATCAATGTAACGGTAGTATCTGTAGGGTTTGTGAAGTTGTGTCTCTAGAAATCGTTGTTCAAGGTCAGCCATGAATAGGTTGGCATATTGTGGTGCCATAGTGGTCCCCATTTTTTTTTTTTTTACAAATTTCCACCGGAGTACTCCTTTAAAGTATTCAGACTTAATAGAACCTAACAAATTAGACCGAGATAGAATTTCGGGCGTTCTTTATTTTAGGGTAGCATGGGGGTTCAGTGGTTAGCCTTGCAGTGCTGGGGTCATAGGTTCAAATCCCACCAAGAACAACATATGCAATAAGTTTGTATGGTCTCTCTATGTTTGAGTGGGTTTCCTCCCTCACTCCCAAAAGTAGGGGAAGTTAGATTGTGAGCCCCAATGGGCACAGAGGCCAATTTAAGTAATGACAAGGCATGTACAGCATCACAGAATACGTGTGTGCTATAGAAACAAATTATTAAAATTTTAATCGGAAGCTCTAGAGATATCATTGACAGCCCAGGCTATATTATCTGTAAAAAAAAAAAAAAAGTGTAATAAGTGCCCCAATTAGTTTACCATATTAATTAAAGGGTTATTCCGGTCAAAGGATAGGGGATAAGATGCCTATAAGACCCCCTGCGATCTCCATGCAGCACCCGCATTCTATGCAGGGCTGCATCTCCAGTCTGGGAAACCTCTTTGTTTCCTGGACTGGAGACATGACATCTCGCCACTCCCCCTCCATTCATGTCTATGGGAGGGGGTGTGATGACCGTCACACCCCCTCCCATAGACATGCATGGAGAGGGCGTGGCATGACATCACAAGGGGGCATGGCATGACACCACATCTCCAGTCCCGGAAACAAAGAGGTTTCCGAGACCGGAGACTCAGCCCCACATATAGTGCGGGTGCTGCACGGAGATCACGTGGGGTCCCAGTGGGGGGTCCCCCTGGGATCGGACATCTCATCCCCTGTTCTGTTGTAGCCGATTATCAGACCTTTAGCCCACCGGAGGGTCCTTTGGTCTCCTTGTGGGCCAGCCTGACCCTGACTGCTGAAAGTATAATATAAATATAAGTAATGATGTCAGCCGTTACTCATTATTCACCAAAGATAAGTATAGAGTTTCCAGTGGAAATATTCATGTCACTTGGGTATTATAAGTTATTTCTTTTCAGCGGGGTATAATGAATCATTTTAATGTGCACCATTTTACTCGGCGAACAATCTGAATAGAAGCATGACCCACATCTTATTAATTCTAAGAAGCGAAAGAATGAAAACTTGGCGGAGGAACTTCAAAACTGCAATATTCCGTTCTTATGTTTTAATAATATCTGGGTGAACAATTTGCAGGGAACGCTCATTGCTCCAGACTGTGATCCACCTAATTGTTCAGCCCCATAGTAAGCATTTACATATCGTATAATAAAAACATTAGACTTTACGTTTCCAGTTTATTAGGCCCCATATAATGCGCCGCAGCTACATTAAATCAAGTGCTCACAATAACGGCGCATAATATTACAGTACGTAATCATCAATAAAAGCTTCTGATTTTTAGGTGGCATTCACTTAATGCCTTTGAAGGAGTCGTACAAAATAGTTCTATTGAATTAGCTTCAATATCGTTTTAATGCCATTTAATTACCCGACACAGAGGCGAGGAAAATAGGAAGAAATGCTTTGCATTTGCATTGCAAGTCTAAAAACAAAAGGATTATGTTCTAAAGAAACTTAATAGAATATTTAATACCTCCGCTATAAGGAATTATAAATGCTGCGGCTGGGTAGAATATTCTGTCATTTCGGTGCACATTCCCAGTAAAATGCAAAATGTCGCATTGCCTGAGTAAAGGTTTTAAAGATCAATATTTATATACAGTAGATTATTAAAGGGGTACTCCGGTGGAAAACTTTTTTATTTTTTTAAATCAACTGGTGCCAGAAAGTTAAACAAATTTGTAAAGTACTTCTATTAAAAAATCTTAATCCTCCTAGTACTTATTAGCTGCTGAATACTACAGAGGAAACTTTTTTCTTTTTGGAACACAGAGCTCTCTGCTGACATCACGAGCACAGTGCTCTCTGCTGACATCGCTGTCCATTTTGAGAACTGTCCAGAGTAGAAGAAAATCCCCACAGAAAACATATGCTGCTCTGGATAGTTCCTAAAATGGACAGAGATGTCAGCAGAGAGCACTGTGGTCATGATGTTAGCAGAGAGCTCTGTGGCCCACATTCATCATTGTCTTTAGACAGTTTTTTGTGTCTAAAAAAGGCGCAAGCAGGGTTTTTTTGCACTTTTTTTGCCCCTTTTTGTTTACACATTTCTGCTGATTTTGAGTTGCAATCCACTGATTTTGAGTTGCAATCCACTGATTTTGAGTTGCAATCCACTGATTTTGGCAATAGACATGATATGGAAGGAATTTATCATTGCACCTTTTTGTAAAAAGGAGCAAAAAAAGGCGCAAAGCTGCTGAAAAGTCTCTAAAACTACACCAGCCCAGACATGGTGTAGCTTTTTGGTGTATGTGTAGACAGAAATTTCTGAAAATGTGACCTGCACAAAATTAATCAAAGCTCTTTAACCTTTTAATAAATTTGGTGCTCCTACACATTATCAGCACACAAAAAAAGGTGTAAAAAAAAAAAGCTTCACTTGCACTGCAATGATAAATGTGGGCCTGTGTTCCAAAACAAAAGAATTTCCTCTGTAGTATTCAACAGCTAAAAAGTACTAGAAAATTTTTGATTTTTTAATAGAAGTAATTTACAAATATGTTTAACTTTCTGGCACCAGTTGGTTTAAAAAAAAAAAAAAAAAAAAGTTTTCCACCAGAGTACCCCTTTAAGGAAGCATGAAGGTACCTTCTAGGAAGCCACCAAAAGTAGTGTATAGCTTTAAAATGTGTCTTTGCTTTTTTGAAACAAAGGAGAATTGTGCCAAAGTGTGTATATGTGAGTGTATATGTTCCAGAGTGTGAATGCACACATATACTCCTTGGGGGACATGTATCATTATTTGTGTATGGTAGAAGCACTTTACCCCTTTTGCCGAATTCTAAATTGTGCGCAAAAACACAACATTTTCCAATCAAGCGCAGTGAGTTTCATAAATTGCGGGCTATAAAGTACCGTAATCTCCTTAATCCATTCTTTGACAAATGAAATTGATGATTTAGAGCATCTTGCTACGTGCAGTCCAAGATGACTTATATGCGTAAAAAATATGGTCATTTTGAAAGATTTCTGCAGGTAAATGAAATGTACGCAGTTAATACATTTGTTCGCACTAAATATGTCACTCCAAGGTACACCGAAACCTACACATCTGGAGGAAATGCTCCACCAGAATGTGCGCAAAAAATGATGCAAAAAAAAACTGCTTGCGCAAAACTTTACACAAAAATTTACACACAAAAAATTGATACATGTCCCTCACTCTGTACATGAGTGAACGTAAGTAAATACATTATTGCCGGCATTCATCATTGTATGTGTAAGTGATGCATTTTTCTGCGCCTTTTTTTGTGCGCTGGTGATGTGTAGGAGCGCCAAATTTATTAAATGGTCACAGAGCATTTAATACATTTTGTGCAAGTCACATTTTCAGAAATTTCTTTCTTCACATACACCAAAAAGCTAAGCTAAGTCTGGGCTGGTGTAGTTTAGAGACTTTTCAGTGGCTTTGCGCTTTTTTTGTACCTTTTTACAAAAAGGCGCAGTTCATAAAACCCGTCCATATCATGTGTATTGCCAAAATCAGTGGATTACAATGCAAAATCAGCAGAAATGTGTAAACCAAAAGGCGCAAAAAAAAGCGCAAATAAACCCTGCTTGTGCCTTTTTTGCGCCTTTTGTAGACACACAATACAGTCTAAAGACAATGATAATAAATGTCGGCCAATGTGTATGTGTGTCTCTTTATGTCTGGGGGAATGTATGTCTATATGCATCTGTATATTTGCAATGTATATGAGAGTGAATGCTGGTATGTGTGCTAGTAGGATATGTGTTACTGAGGGGAAAAGTTGCTGTGTTGCCCCTAGCAACCAATCAAATCGCTTCTTGCATTTTTCAGAGGCCTTTTCAAAAATGAAAGAAGCAATCTGATTGGTTGCTATAGGCAACTCAGCAACTTTTCCTCTGGTCAGGTTTTAATAAATCTCCTCCCCAGTGTATATGTGAAACATCAATGGAGAAAAATAGATGTGGTCGCACATCTACATCTTGCACAAAGATTCTGTGCTTTTCAGTATATATATATATATATATAGATATATATATATATATATATATATATATATATATATATATATATATATATATATAGCAAATCCCTAACATAAATGGTGCTGCACGGCAACAACCCCAGGGCAATGCCAGTGCCAGCTTGAGGTTGCTCTGCCACTGGGCCATTCCCCCTATAGGCGCTGGTTTCACAGCGGTGGGTGGTGGTTGGTCACCCAGCGCCATTTTATCCTTGGGACATCAGGGACCCGTTACATATTGGTGGCCGGGACATGGATAGTGGGCCTTCACCTTATGATCCTAATGTACACTAACAACCTGTTAGTTTTATATATATATATATATATATATATATATATATATATATCTATCTATCTATCTATCTATCTATCTATATATATATATATATATATATATATATATATATAGATATATATATATACTGAAAAGCACAGGATCTTTGTGCAAGATGTAGATGTGCGACCACATCTATTTTTCTCCATTGATGTTTCACATGTACACTGGGAGGGGGGAGATTTATTAAAACCTGACCAGAGGAAAAGTTGCTGAGTTGCCTATAGCAACCAATCAGATCGCTGCTTTCATTTTTGAAAAGGCCTCTGAAAAATGAAAGAAGCGATCTGATTGGTTGAGATATATATATATATATATATATATATATATATATATATATATATATATATATACAGGGGTCAAGTCCTGGGAAAAAACTGTGTGGGAACTCCCCCTAGATTTCCACTTAAAGGGGTACTAGACATCTTATATCCAAAGGATGTCTGATCCCGGGGGTCCTGCCGCTGGGGACCCCCACATTCTCCCTGCTGCTCCCGTCATTTCTTTAGAGCGTTGGGTGCAGCGACAGAGGCCCATGACTCACGGTCACTGCCCTTCAATGCAAGTCTATGGGAGGGGGCATGACGGCCGTCACGCCCCCTCCCATAGACTTGCATTGAGGGGGCATTACTGTGACGTCACGAGCCTCTGCCCTGCATCACCAGTCATCTGGCACAGGGAGAAGTTCGCTCCGTGCATCGGATGTCTGGGGTGTCGCAGCAGAGACCCCGCGATCAGACATCTTATCCCCTAACATGTCTAGGGGCGGAGTAACCCTTTAAGGGCTGGTCCTGCTGGACTCCTGCTAATGGGAACTGCGTTCCTGCTGTGCAACAAGTGCAGGAACTCCGTTTCCATGAGTTCCTGCAGGACTTAAGCCCTGTATATATATATACCATTTATGCTGAGAAGCAGAAACTTTGTGCAAGATGTAGATGTGCAACCACGTCTATTTTTTCATTGATGTTTTAGTTTATATGTGCGTGTCACTGTATTGTATGTATATGTGTGTTTATACGTCACAGTGTATATGTGTTTGAAAAATAATAATGTACATTATGTATGTGTCACAGTATGTTTATCTGCGTGAATGTATATAAAAATATATGTTTTTCCCACTATGTATATGAGAGTGAATGCTTGTGTATATATGTTTGTATGTATTTGTGTAACAATGTGTACATGTATGTGAATGTATGTAAATATGTGTGTATGTGTCATAGTTTGTATGTGTGTGTTTTTTTCTCCATGTATATGTTATTTAAGTGTGCATATGTTCATGATTTTAACTACACCTTTTTTTACAATCTTGCATAAACCCCTGCATAGTCTATAATTCGTCTTTTACGTGATAGGGTTCAGCAGCAGTATCAGGCATGACCTTGTGTAAAGAAGCTCTACTGTGCCTAGATACCTATTATTGCGGCAAAGACATTTTTCTATGCTAAACTTCAATGGATCTATTTAATGTGTAATTTAATGAAATATTTGACATATCACTCAATGTTTTGACCGGTCAGGGTCTCAGGGTCTCTGGATATAGCCATTCCCTGGCTCACCACTTGATCCATTTCATTGCAGGAGAGAGCCGCATGCTTCTCGCGGCTATATCAAAAGATCTATGGGAGTCTCATCACCGAGACCCAGACTGATTAAAGGGGTACTCCGGTGGAAAACTTTTTTTTTTTTTTTTTTTATATCAACCGGTGCCAGAAAGTTAAACAGATTTGTAAATGACTTCTATTAAAATTTCTTAATCCTTCCAGTACTTATTAGCGGCTGTATACTACGGAGGAAATTCTTTTGCGATTTCTTTTATGTCATGACCACAGTGCTCTCTGCTGACACCTCTGTCCATTTTAGGAACAGTACTAAAATGCATATGTTTGCTTTGGGGATTTTCTCCTGCTCTTGACAGTTCCTGACATGGACAGGGGTGTCAGCAGAGAGCACTGTAGTCCTGACTGAAAATAAATCCAAAAAGAAAAGAATTTCCTCTCTAGTATACAGCCGCTAATAAGTACTGGAAGGATTGTTCCACCGGAGTACCCCTTTAAACCTTCTGACAACTAACAGTAACACTGTCAGTGATTCTAAATAAATGTATTATTAAAAATGAAGAAAAAAATATCCCTTCGGTTTTTCATTGGGCCGCAGGTCATTCTAAAGCACAATTTTTTATTTAGAGAGAATTTAGTAAAAACCTAAAGTGTTAGATAACAGATTCAGCTCTGCTATTTCTTCAGGTAGTTTACATAGAGGAGATTTGGAAGCTTTTACCTTTTAGCCGAGCTGCCTGATTGCTTCTTGCATGACAGAAGCCGGTGAAAGATGGCCGCACCACCAGGCCAAGGCTGTCCTCCTATAATGTTTTTCTGATTACATTCCCAACATGTCTGATAATAACACAACCATCTGGAGAATTATTGGAGCTCATGTGGCTTGGGGGGAACGTGTGATATAGTAATGATGCAGAAATCATAGTGTACGTGGGCAGCAGCAGACTGGGTGTATTATTTCTTGTTGTGAGCAATATCACGGTACATAGAAGCTACACTATATGGATGAAGTTTTATAGGTTTCAACTATAAGTGTATTATAAATAAGAAAACACTATCCTGAAATCAATAAATCTTCCAGCTTTTTCACCGTTCAAAAGAACTTTAAAATACTCTCTTTTTGGTAACTTTAACCCTTCAGAGTGAGGACAAAGGGATTTCAGTGCTCCCACTGCTGTCTCTATATTCCAGAAAACAGAGCAAGAGCTGGGTAGTTTGCCAGTAGTACTCACACCTGGACTTTCTTTTCCTCACTTCTCTGGCTAGTTTCAGGACAGCAACTGCGCCTCACTACTAAACTAAAACATAGTGATGGAGAAAGTGCCATTACATTGCATTTACATTACACTATTTCAGATGGCAAATGAGGGGCGAAGAGATTACTCATGCAATGGCTTTGTAAAGCGCCATGTGCCGAGAAATGATTTTTTTTTTTTTTTAAACAGCAAGGAAGGGATTACACAGATTAGTGAACTTCTGTTGCTGTTGAAATTAGAGGGAAGCCTTGATTAACCTTTCAGAGACAATAAAGATCCTCTAGAAGAAGCAGACAAGCTCAAAGTCCACAGGTACAGTGCAGGTTTTCTCTATTTCTGCTGCAGTTTGCACTATCTATGCCCCCATTTACATTTGTTACTGTTTCTTAACCCCACCCCTTGGTTCAGCCCCATTCCTCAACTAGTTACCATCCACAGTGGATCAGATCATCAGGAAATCAGCCCATTTTTAACCAACAAACAGTAAGGAGCACTTTAAGTAATGTTTAATTTCACCATTTGTTTCTAGGTTTAGTATTCCTAATGCCTTATTCTTATGTCATCCTGGTTGACTTTTCTCATGTTTCCATCTTTGTGAAGTGACAGTGCTCCTTCAAAATCCTGACTAGTTTCTAAGTCATTGCATAAAAAAAAAATAAAAAAAAAATTGCAGTGTCCTCTCATTTATAGATGACACCATTTGATGGAAAACACTATTTGCAGAAGCCAGAAGCATTATTCAATGCCAGGGTAAGATGCTGCAATGCATTTTAGGTTCTGTAGTCTTTAAAGTGAACCTTGTGGAAGGTAACATGGATTAGGGATTTATACTTTTATCATTCTTACGATTATATCTAACCATCTTGTTCCTTGTTGTCCTCCGTGTCTTCCAACCATAATTGTCTTCTGTTATGAAGCTGATAAGATATTCTGGATAGATTGTAGGGAGCCCTTAGAAAAAAGTATAGGAAAAATACAGATCCAATCAAAATTATGTTATAATGCACAATACTGCATGTGATATAAGAGCACCATATGCTATTACAGTATACTGTATCTTATACTTAAAACAGTGGTTAAAGGAGAACTATCCTGCACAAAAATGTATCCCCTATCCAAAGCATAAGGGATACGTTTTAGATCGCAGGGGATCCTACCACTGGTACAACCTGCAATCTCCTGCATGGGCCTCCGGCTCTGCCCAGGAATGGGGCACGTCGATCCCCGCTCGAAGCAATGGCCAACACGAACCCTCCACGAATCTCTATGGGAGAGTCTGAGATACAGCGTTACCTGGGAGACCTGGGGTCCCATGCAGGAGATTGCGGGGGTACCAGTGCAACCTAAAACTTATCCCCTACAATCTAAAACTTGTCCCCTATCCTTTGGATAGGAAATGCAATTGTGTGAATGACAGTTCTCCCTTGATCCAATGTATCAAAAAAGGTTTAGGAAATTCTTCTTATTGAGAAATAAACAGACCCTTTTAGTTAAGAAGTTAAATTAACCTAACCACCATTCACAGAATAGGAGATATGTCCCTCAGCAATTTCCAGAACAGAATCCTAACTCCTTGTATTAAGCAGTGTGTGAACTCACTCATGCTACTGATGCATTTGTTGTCTATGCAGCTGCCAAAAAGAGCCAAGCCCTACTCCCTATGCTCTCAATAGTTGGGTGTTAAGAAAATTTAAAGGGGTTATCCAGGAAAAAAAAAACTTTTTTTAAAATATATCAACTGGTTCCAGAAAGTTAAACATATTTGTAAATTACTTCTATTAAAAAATCTTAATCCTTTTAGTACAAATGTATATTTTTGTGATATTTGGCTAAGGTTTACAGTATCTCTTGATCAGTACAACTTTACAACATGCCGGTAAAGCCACTTTGTTGCCACCATAGACACATCTAACATAAACAGCTTTGGACAGAGTATGGTAAAATAACGCTATTTTTGTCAAATCTGGACACTTTGTAAGACTCTTAGGATATATTTGTAGCAAACTCCAAATAAACTTGTTATCTCTATTTTGACATACTATAATATTAATATTAAAATATATGTATAACACACTGTGCAAATAGCTTAGGTGCACACCATGGTGCTGAGTGTTGGTTAAGATGATGATTGTCATATGTTAAACCAAGGGGAAATGGAAGGAAGGGCCCTTCTGTGTGTGCATTAGATAGTATGGTGGCTCCTTAATAGAGATAAGCGAACCAAAACCGTAGTCAGAACTGAGTTTGGTCAGAACTTTGCTAAAAGTTTGGTTTGGCTAAAACTTAAACATTGGGCTGTTTAGTTTAGTTCAGTTCAGTTTAGTAGAACCAGTTAAATAACATCAGCTATATGGCGAGAAGGAGGAAGGATCACATGACCTCAAGGAATCCCATAATGTTTTTCAAACAGCTCTCCTACCCAATCAGAAAGCAGTATAGGTGTGATGTCAAAGCCACTATTAAAGCCTATGCACATAGCTTCAGCAGCCATTTTTGAGATAGCAGGTGTTAGGTGAAGATCTCTGTGAGGGACAATAGGTAGTAAATAACACAGATAGGAGTAGGACCACACATATATAATTTATGTAGTAAAGCAGCAGGGAATGTTCTGTATCTGTTCTGTCAGTGTAAAATCTGCTTTATATAGACTCAAAAGGGGTTATCCAGCATAAGGTGATTTTAGTACATACCTGGCAGACAGTAATGGAAATGCTTAGGAAGGATCTGCGCTTGTCTTGGGCTAAATGGCTATGCTGTGAGATTACCATAACACTGTGGCTAGCTTTCTGTGATCTTGTATTTCCTGTTTTCAGTTTTCTTGTTTGCCTACAAATCCCATGATACAATTTTCCTCCTTCCCACACATCAGCTACCCCACCCATTGAAACATAAACGAGCTGCAGACCTGTGGTCTTCAATCAGGATGCCTACAGCTGTTGCATTAGTTGCAGATTGATCCCTCCACCCATTGAAGCAGACAGGCTCCCTGCCATCAGCTGACTAGTGAGTCAGGTCTCAACCACATTGCAAGCTGGGAAAAATCCGAGACAGCAGTCATTTTGTATGCTGTTAAAAATAAATATTAGGGTGAAAATCACAAAAGAATTGTGAGAAAACCGTCACACACAGGTACAGACATTCTATTATGAACTACACTAACGTTACAGCCCCTGTAGCATAGTCAAATAAAAAAATTCCTGGAATACCCCTTTAAGTGTGAACAATTTTTCTGTGAAAAAAAGTTGTGCATAGAGGGTTAAGTGTCACTTTTGTGCATTTTCTAGAAAGTCAATCCTATTGATTTTCCCCAAAATGGTAATAATTTTTCACAGCATGTAAAAAGCCATTGCTTCTTTACTTTCCAGGAACAAAACCTGTTGCTACTCTCAAAAAGGGATCATTTTTGAACTACTTGGAAAAAGCCATTGCTTCCTCCAAAACCTTTGTGTGCATGTAAACACCGTCAGGCATCTGCCTCCAAAACGTTTGCTAAACTCCACTCCTTAACACATTCTCACCATCCTCATTCAATGACTTCCCCTGTAATTTTAACCCTGTTGTGACTGTATTAACTTTACTGTTTTATGCTAATGATGCTTTAAAATTTACATTTAAATGTGAATAGAGATTTGAGAGTAATTAGTTTCTTTTAAGACACATTTTTGGTACTTTTTTTTTCTTCTTTTACTGGGCCTGGAAAACTTTTTGAGATCATATTTTGCATTTGTAAAACTGTCAATATGTTTTGGTACAAAAAGGAAGAAAAATAGTGCTCCATGGTGTAGCCACCCTATGAATGTGGAAAATATGCGCTTACCAAATTTGGTTATGCAGACTGTGCACAACAGTGAAATAAACATCAGACATTTTAATCTCCTGCTGCCAATTCTGCTATAAGTATAATGGGACCAAATCCAATAGAATCCTTCCATGTAGAATTTCAGTAGGCACTGGAGAGATGAGGACAAACAGCTAGACAGCAAATTTCATTTATTTTACCCACAATGCAACGCGTTTCTTGTTGCTTGCTGACCACTTCCTCAGGCATCAGCAAGCACCACGAAACGTGTTGCATTGTTTCATTTGGAAGGATTCTATTAGATTTGGTTTCAATGTGTTGTGGTGACCATTAGTTGTGAATGCAACAGTGAGTGGTCTGGAAAATAGTGAAAATGCACTACTGTTTTCACATCAAGCTTGGATACTGCCTCACTCCTCCTCACCATAGAAAGATGGGCTTTTGGCTTTCCTGTTCTTCCGGTGGGAGAAGCCTAAATGCTCTAAAATTTATAATCCTTCCCATTTAAAGGTGATAAAGTTTAATGAGCAGGATACAATTTTCAGAACAAGTTATTATTACTTCTAAAAATAAGTCAAGCACTTGCTAGATATTTTCAGTTCTGTACGAAAACACATCAATTTTGCACTCCCAGTCAGTTATTACTGTCATGTGTAACTGGTAGCTTTATGAGGACTCATACACTGAATCATCCTATTCCTGGAAGATGTGATGTTGTCTAAAAATAAAAAAAAATAAAAATGAGCATTAGCGTCTTTTTTGCTTTTATTATGATCCCACTTAATCCCTGTATCTTCATCTATCATCTCTTAACCGCAGTTTGATTCTTATAGCAGGAATATATTGTGCATTATTATGGGATTACACTGTTTAATCCATGATGATATTGACATTAAAAACTCAATTAAAGGTTACTTCGGGGGATTAAAATTATTTAATAAAAAAGACAAATTGTTCCTTTCTTTACGGCAACGAGGGAAGTCTAAATGGAACCATTCAGGCATGAAATTAAAGTTTTGTAAATGTGAAAATATGAGAAATATTTTTACTCCCGATACATAATAGTTGAGCTAAATAACTACAGATGATCAAATATAAGGTATAAAGATGCTGAAAATCCCTAATACAAAACTTCTGACACTTAGACAGGTTGACAGGACCCATGCGATACCCCAAAACAAATGTACCAACATCAGATTGCTTATATGGAAAGAAAAATCTTTATTGAAAATCATAAGTTAAAAACACTATTAAAATACATACATAGAAAATATAAGGCACAAGATACACTCAAGGACAATAATATCCAGGGAAAAATACAAGGGACCATTTACAGGGAGAGAACATGAAGGCCGTCAAATGATTAAGCTGACTGGGCTAGTCCTACATGAATAATATCAAGCATATAAAAGTCACCAGAGTATTGCAAACAATGAAAAGTAAATAAAAGTATAAAAAAAGAGGTTCCAAAAACCAGCAACGTGCAATACCACAGACCCACAGCATTCAAACCACAATGTACATTTCGCCATACAGTTGCTTCATCAGGGGGCCTGTGGTCAGCAGAGGAGACAATACTTTATGTTGGAGGACTATAGAGATTTTCATAGGTCATAAAACTAGGTTTCATGATGCAAAACAAATAATTCCTATATGGATGGGAGAAAAAACATACATATGTTTATTAGCCAAAGTGGAGAGTTATTGCAAAGTGCAGACTTTTCTTGGGGAGTTTTCCAAGAATTGTCCATTCAAATCTGAGTTGCTGCAACGTTTCCTAATATAAATAAAAATAGAAATCACATAGTGTGGTATCAACAGGTCTACAATTACTTAGGGATCTTCTTTATGGAACAACACAGTTAAATAGACACCACAGGTAAATTCATACAGCTGGAAGATACTGTGGACCTGCACACAGCAATGTCCTCTTCTGGGGCACCAGCACAACAAGATGTGAGGTTTCTTCATCCTACAGATACCTTGACTTTCTAATGACACCTTCATAAATTCAATGTCTGTGAGGTTTATCTATCAAGATTTGTACAATGATAGATTGAACCATGGATTTTTCGATCAGCCATGATATTTAAACCATCTGCCTTATATTGTGTAGTTTGCCTTCATTCTGCCAAAACAGCTCTGATCCATTGACTCCACAAAACCTTTGGCACGAAGACTCTAGCAGAAGGGGTACTCTGCCCCTAAACAACTCAAAGGATAAAGGATAAGATCCTGTGTTACACTCTAGTCATCCGATGCATGGAGCAAACTCTGTTCTGTGCCTTATGGCGGGTGACCACAGCCATCATGCCCCCTCTATTCATGTCTATAGGAGGAGGTGTGATGGCTATGTGCTATCCATCACTCCTCCCTTTCATAGACATGAATGGAGGGGGCATGGTGTGATGTCACGAACACGGAAGCTCCAAGCTTCTGTGTTCCAAACATCACAGAGTCGGCCCGTAGATCATGGATTGGGGATAAGATGTCTAAGGGTGGAGTACCCCTTTAAGTCTTGTAATTTGTGAGGTGTGGCCTCCATAATTTGGACTTCTTTCTCCAGCACATCCCACATATGCTCGATTGGACTAAGATCTGGAGAATTTGAAAGCCAACTTACTACCTTGAGCTTTTTGCCATGTTCCTCATTCCTGAACAATGTCTGCAGTGTTGTCCGGGGATTACCCTGCTGAAAAAGGCCACTGCCATCAGGGAATCCAGATGCCAAGAATTTTCAAGTCTGTACAAAGTTTAGGTAGGTGGTATGTGTCACAGTAACATCTATATGATGCCAGAACACTAGGTTTCCCAGCAGGACATTGACCAGAGCATGAAACAACCTCTTACAGCTTGTCCTTTTCCCATATTGCACCCTGGTGCTATCTCTTTCCCAAGTAAGGGACATACCGTATTTTTTGCCCTATAGGACGCATCGGCATATAAGATGCACCCAATTTTTAGGTGCAAAATCTAAAAAAATTTAGATTTTGAACCCAATAGTGGTCTTCAACCAGCGGAACTCCAGATGTTGCAAAACTACAACTCCCAGCATGCACGGACAGCCGTTGGCTGTCCGGGCATGCTGGGAGTTGTAGTTTTGCAACATCTGGAGGTCCGCAGATTGAAGACCACTGCATAGGAGGTATTACTCACCTGTCCTCGCCGCTCCGGACCCGTCACCGCTGCCCTGGATGTCGCTCCATCGCTGTCCCCGTCACTCCGGAACGTCTCTGCTGCCGGCCGGGTATCCTCGCTCTCCGTCGCCGTCATCACGTTGTTACGCACGCAGACGCACGTACGCGACGACGTGATGACGAGGAAGGAGAGCGCCGGCCATACAGGGGATCCCTGAACGGAGAAGACACCGAGGAGGCCGGTAAGGTCCCTCCCGGTGTCCTGTAAGCACTAACCCGGCTATTCAGTCGGGCTGTTCGGTGAAATCGCGGCGGTCCCGAACAGCCCGACTGAACAGCCGGGTTAGTGTCACTTTCCCTTCAGACGCGGCGGTCAGATTTGTTCGCCGCGTCTGAAGGGTTAATACAGGGCATCACCGTGATCGGTGATGTCCTGTATTAGCCGCGGGTCCCGGCCGTTGATGGCAGCAGGGACCGCCGCGATAGGTGTGTATTTGCTGTATAAGACGCACCGACTTTTCCCCCCCAGTTTTGGGGAAGAAAAAGTGTGTCTTATACGGCGAAAAATACGGTACTTTCGCGTCTGGGCGTCCACATAATGTAATATGTATTCATTTACGCACTCTCTTACTCCTTCGTATAAAAAATTCTCACTTACAGCGCCACATCTCTGAGTGACAATGATCCCATACATTTTTTGCCCCCATAGGAGCTGGTATGGCTTCTACCCTGGCAGTTTTACCACAACCACCACTATTACGACAATTTCTGTCCTTCGCAAATTCTCTATAGAAAACTGTGCAGTGTTTCCCAATATATCCGTGAAATCGAACAAAAAGTATATCAGTTTGAATTGTGTCACATTGTGAAAATTTAATGGAGTTTTGCTAATAAAACGCTCAGACTCGATATTGCTTGACGGCGACTATAAGAAACAAAATGAATCATTATTTTTGAATGAGCGCTCATGCGTTAAAGCGCACTTCTATCTGAATTGAATAAAGGCTCAGAGCCCATTTTACTGGGAGGAATGTTAATAAGCCGGAGTATTTTACACCACCTGTTTGTGCCAAATTGTCTGAAATGATGTAGTGCTTAGATCTCAAGGATAATATCTGTATTACTGTATATCATTCAGTCTCAGGCCGTGGTGAATGATAAGTGAGTGCAAACTGGTGCAGATGGGCAGCACAGTGCAGAATGAAGGAGCCCGATACGTAAAAATCATTACACGCTCATCCAGAGGTCACAGCGTGATTTCCCAGCAATGGCTTTTAAGCAGTCAATGCTTAGCAATGGCAGTGAATCTTTATACTACATAGGGAGGGATTGGATTGTATCACTGGGAAGAATCACCATCAGCATTAACATGAATTCTTAATGGGGAACGGGGCCACATACGAGCTGCCATTTAATGGACTGCTCGGCCTTTAACATAATTTGTATTAGTGGCACTTGTAAACTTATGGGTCTCTTATTTAGCAGTTTATGGTCAGAGATGCAGTATATCATGGGTTGTTTATATGCGTGGCGGAGAAATAACTTATTCAGCCTTTCTCTGTAATAGACTATTCAGAGTTGTTTTTATAAATCGGGGTCAGAACTGTGAAATAGGGAATGCCATGTTGTTGTGTAAGGCATTGGACAGTAAGGGTAGGTGGTAGGCATGATTGTCAATGGCATGGAGGTGGCACAGTGATACCAAGAAAATGGGCAGAAAAGACATGTACAGATAATCCTTTTATAAACTTCCTCTTGGCTCGATACCTCCCAAGATGAGTGTCATAAGGGTCACCATCTTATGAAAAGAACGTGCTCTCAAAATACTCTATCAGGAGTTGTTTATGTTATATGTGTAAATGAGTGGCCCACCAATTTATCATGCATAAAGTACTATATTCGTTGGTATATGTCGATATTGAGAAATCTCTAAATATCATCGATAGTGTTGCTCGCGAATATTCGCAATTCGAATTTTATTCGCGAATATCGCATATTCGCAAATTTGCAAATATTCGCGAATATAGCGCTATATATTCGTAATTACGAATATTCGTTTTTTTTATTTTTATTTTTTTCACAGTACACATCACAGTGATCATCCCTCTCTGCTTCCAGCTTATGTGGTGTAAGAAGGCTCTAATACTACTGTGTGAGACCGGTGTGCGAATTTTTGCATATGCGAAATTTGCATATGCTAATTTTCACATATGCGAAGTTTCGCTTAGGCTAATTTTGCATATGCAAATTTTTGCATATGTTAATTTTCGCACACGCGAATATTCGCATATGCGAAAATAAACCGAGAATATTACGAATATGTGAATATGACGAATATCCGTCCATATATTCGCGAATATTCGCGAATTCGAATATGGCCTATGTCGCTCAACACTAATCATCGATAAAGAGGTTTTCTAATAAGGATAACTTGTCCCCTATTCACTGGAGATCCCAGCAGTCAAACACTTATCTATCCTGTGAATATGTGATACATTTTCATTTTGAGAAAATCCATTTATTGATGATATTAAGAGGTTTCTCCTTATCGATGGAAACCATTGAACACAGTACATTATGCATGATAAATTGGTGGGGAAAGTGCGGGTAAAGGGAAATGTTAGAGACAATGAAGATTCAGTACGATTCAGTGCACATTGTTGGTGAAAATGACCAACAATTAGTGTTGAGTCTTCATTATCATGAAATAGTGTTTCAGACTTACATGAAACATTATTCTACTTATTATGGAGACCCACAGGTTGGGAAAGTTCTGACCAGCTTTTTCTTGGTGGGAATTTCCAGCCATCACAGATTTCAATATTAAAAAGGTTGGGTTGTAAGACCCAACTGTGTCCCTTTTCTGGCTGATCACACCCTTTTTTGGGTTAGTAGGTTTATTTTGGAGCATTCCACCACAAATTCTGATACAGACACAATTTGTGGCACATTGGGGGAGATTTATGAAAGCATTTAGACTGGTTTTTCCTGTCTAAATTTGTCGCACAAAAAGTCGCAGTCTAAATATGTGCCACTTTTCTGCGACTTTTGCTGTAGAGGATTTTTAGAACATGATGCATGCAAGTCTATTTTAGATGGAAATGCATTGGAAAATGCAATGGTGCTGAATTTATCAAGTGCGACTTTTGTGCGACAAGTCGCATCTGCCCAAAATACGCTGAAATGTCAGACCATGTTGGAGCAGGTCTAAATGCAGTTTAAGCTGTAGACCCTGAAGTCTGAGCACAGAATTTATCAAGGGCTGTGAGACCTTTGATAAATTAGGAGCACAATAGACAGGAGACTACCACATACGCTGGTCTATAAGCATACCCAGAATAGACTAGATTAGGAAATGTCCCCCATTGTACCACATTTTGACAAACAGATTGACAAAATCAGGTCGGGTTTAGAATAGTAAATCAGGGGCAGTGAAGATATGGTTTTTATCTCCTCCTCCATAATATTTCTTAGTATTGCTATCACATATACAGTGGACATACTGTATTATGGTATAGGTATGACCTATAACTACACTCTTTAAAAGGTTTATCCAGAAATAGAAAAACAGAACTAATTTCTTTCAAAAGCTGCTGGTACCAGACTATGCCACCCAGGACAGGCTTGGTGTTTTTCTCCCCCTTTACATCTTTACTAGGACACTTGATGCAGTTCTATATCTCCTTGCTAGAAAGGGGAGTCCTGTACATATTCTCAATACCCTAATACCAAAGGGGTGAAACCAATCTTTTTTTCCCATAAGCCTCTTATCGGTAACACCATTTGCCTCTATGAAATGCCTAGCCTTGTATTGGACCCTGTGCAACATATTTAAGATTTTTCCTTGCTATAAAATTTGCTGTTGATGTAAACCTAATATCCAGGTACTTCACATTGGAATTCTATGCAAAGCATGCAATATTTTCTATTGTGCCCCTTATTCAGTGTAAGTGTATTCTATAGATTCTATATACTCAAAATATCTATTGAAAATATGTTAAGGCGGCATAAATTCACTCTTTATTAATATTGGAAAAAGGCTTCCATAGATTGTGCTGCACTTGGGTTTCCATAAATAGAATGTCTTTATTATAATGTGTGATTTTCACCATAGTCTGGCAGCAATCACTGCACTCCTCTTGGGCTTTTACATGATGGAATACAAAAGATGAATCTGTATCAATCCATCACGGAGGCTGACAGCCCCTGATATGTACATAGTAAAGGAGACTGTTTAGTGTTTTACAGATAATTCTGCAGAGCTATGAAAATAATTTATTTGCACCCGTCAAGCCCTGCTTACATGTGTATTTCTGTTCCGTACACTCTATTGTGAAGGCATCTTTCATGCTAAATCAATTCCAATGCCTCTTTAGACTCATTCATATTGCACAGAGAAAGGCAATGGCTTAAAGGGGTACTCCACTGGCCAGCGTTCGGAAGGTAATGTTCTGAACACTGTTTTCACGCTGCGGGGGTCTGCCACGCCCCTTGTGACATAACGCCCACGCCCCATCAATGCAAGTCTATGGGAGGGGGCGTGGCAGCTAGCTACTTTATGCCCTTCTTGATCCCACAGAGATAGCAGGAGTATTATACAGGTAGAGCCAGAAGGGGAGGTACATAACTACTATATATCTTGATCCCATATAGATAGCAGTATACAGATAGAGTTAGAAGGGGAAGTGTATAACTATTATATATACTGATCCCATAGAGGTAACAGCAGCAGTATACTGATAGAGTCAGAAGATGATGTGTATTACTACTGTATATCCTGATCTCATAGCAGCAGAAATATACAGATAGAGTTAGCGGTGAGGTGTATAATTACTATATATACTGATTCCATAGAAATAGCATCAGTATGCAGATAGAGTTGCAAGGAATGTGTATAACTACTATATATCTTGATCCCATAGAGATAGCAGCAGCAGTATACAGATAAAACCTGGAGGGGAGGTGTATATGTACTATATATATGTTGTTCCCATAGAGATAGCAGCAGCAGTATACAGACAGGAAGTCAGCTAAACTAGGACTGACCACTTCCTCTGACACATTAAGCCATGTAATAGTCTGTGGATCAGACTGGTGATCACATGACTAATTTGGGGTAATAAAACGCATAGATAAAGCTGTACTGGCATGAAAAAAATTGCTTAGACATTGGACATTTGTAAATCCGGTCCAATTATTCCTTCCACTGAGAGTGTTCCAAGCTTGGGCAGATGTCTCACCGGCTATTTCTTCAGCAGGTCTATCGTCAGATAGCTAAGTGTTATGTTATACGTTACACGTGCACTCTTTTATATTTTTGGAGATAAAAGAGACTGAACATAAGATTAGACAAACTTTTTTTTCCCTATCCGTAAACACAGCCGCAGCCATTTTCACACCTGAGCAGATGTAGCTGTTGTTTCCTGCATTTTCAACATATGGAAAATCAATGACACTTGCACTCAGCATTGGAACCGTTCCTTCAACAGTTGACTTACGTGGGAGAGGCGCATTTAACTTATTGTATTCTATTTTTTTGTTAATGTTCTTTGCTTTCAAGATGTTTTCATGAAGATGTACAATTACCTATCTATAGACCTATTTATACATTCATAAAATGTGCTCGCCCACAATAAATATTTCACATATTATCGAACAGAGTTGTTGCATTTTTCATTGTTGTATAATAATATCATGCAATCCACAAATAGAAAACTTATATAGTGGCCCCAATACCTGAATGACTCCAGCTCCACGAGATGGATAGTAAGACACCTGAACGCGCACCAGAATAAGTCAGCTGACGGCGGCGCTAGGACGATAGGAAACCCAGTCAGTGCAATGAATAATACAAAGAAAAACTGGCGCCCTGCACTCACCGTCCAGATTCTGATCAAACAGCTCCCATCTCGGGCTGGTTCGTCCGGCACATCAGGCATGGATAGAGTGGGGCGCTCAGAGGCGACTGCCGGCTGTTTCAAGCACACAGGTGCACACACGGCCGGAAGAAGCGCACCTATGTGCGTGAAACCGCCGGCAGTCGCCTCTGAGCGCCCCACTCTATCCTTGCCTGATGTGCCGCACGAACCAGCCCGAGATGGGAGCTGTTTGATCAGAATCTGGACAGTGAGTGCAGGACGCCAGTTTTTCTTTGCATTTTCTTTATATTTTCACTGTATATGTGTGTAAGCTTTAGTGCATTGATCCTTAGTGCTTGCAGCTTCTTTATACTGGAGCTCCTCGGGGGCCGGACCACTCTGATAACACATTGATAGGTTACATTAGAGTTTCCCAACCAGGATGCCTCCAATTGATGCAAAATTACAACTCCCACTATGCTAGGACAGTAAAAGGTTGTATGCGTAGTCTCAGCTATTGAAAAACTACAACTCCCAGCATGCTTGGATGAGACCAAATAATGCTGAGCCCATCCCTAAATTCCCCATTGTGGACTGATTCTACAGAATCTTCCTCTTTTGCATTCTCTATAGACTCTGCAGTTATTGTTGCTTTGCCACATGCCTTATAAATTGTCCTGCAAAAATAAATAAATACATTAAAAAAAGAACAATCCCCCAAGCAGTGTCCGACTCTAGTGCCTAATAATTAGTTACAAGTCTTGGATCCAGCTTTATTATGCAGGTCACAGGCAGAAGTTTATGCACTTGTGAGATTTTCTTGGACTGAATTTGACAGTCACTTTGTTAAAACAGTGGAACTAGCTAATAATAAGTAATATAGGAGATGCAGAGAATGTTCCGTCTCGTATCCTTATGACCTCATCCACTGACACATTGTTACTCCTGAAAGCGAGCTGAGACAATTTGCAGTTTGCAGTGTCTGGGGGTCCCCTATTTCCATTTAATGGTTCTAGTAAATGTGTGATCATGATATTACGCTGTCACATAACCGCTCGCATGATATTTTTCCTGATCAGCATGCCAGGACTATAAAGCCATGTATTCTGAGTGGAGGCAAGAAAGGTCAAAGTTATTTATGGTTTATTTGCTCAGCAATCAAAATCGAGTTAGTTTCTGGGCCTATATTTGAACAAATGACTATGACACAATCTATCAATGGATTCTTTCATTGTGACATTAATAGCACTCATGGAAGTCTAGCTCTGGGTCTGCTGGCGTTGTGCATTTATTTATTAGCAGAAAAAAGCTAGATAATTTATTCTCTCATACATAAATTCAGGTGCACTACTGTGGTAGATGTAAGGGATAAGTGAATCGAATCTGACGAATCCGAATTCGTTACGAATTTCAGGAAAAAATTGATTTGCAACGAATGTGAATATGGCCGCAATTCGATCGCGCAAATCGCTTAATTAAACTCCATTTAGTGCGGTCCAGCCTACAGGGCATCTAAAATGGCGGATGCACATGTGGGGACATGGGGCAAGGAATCCTTGGAAGGCGGGAAAAAGGGTCAGCGGGATGGCCCTGAATCACATGCAGCATGCAGCCTATCAGCAGCCAGTCACCCCTGTGATGTCACAACCCTATATAATCGGCTGACATATTGTGGCCAGTCCCATCAGCATTCTATTAAATGTTTACAGCAGCGATTCACCTCCTAGTCACATCAGCGTTCTATTGTAGAGAGAGGGACAGACAGCAGTGTGTGTTGCACAGAAAAGCTTTTTTACAGCAGCGATTCACCTCAAGCCCAAATCCAGACTAGAAGCACTGATAGGGAAGGGAGTGATATTGAAAGAGAAAGTGCGCTGCCCTGCCTTTTGAAGCTCTGCACGCAGCGTCCGGTAGTTCATTTCTCCGAACGCGGTGTGCCGTTTTCTTCTGCCTACCTGCCTCAGCTACTATTCTGAACCTGCCTGATGCCACACATCTGATACCAAGTTCTCCCTTTTTCACCCACCTTTGTCACCGGGTTCTGATATTGCCACCCACTGCCCCACTATGTCATTGGGTCACTTTTAGGACTCCTGATGCTGCTGATGCCACCTCCAGGCTGTCTCATATTGCCACCATGTTTTCTTCATGCTGATGCCAGCTCCAGGCTGTCTCATTCTGCCACCATATGTTCTCCTCATGCTGCTGCCACCTCAAGGCTGTCTCATTCTGCAACAATATGGTCTCCTCATGCTTTCCACACCTCCAGGCTGTGTCATTCAACCACTATATGGTCTTCTCTTCCTGCCGCCAATTCCAGGCTGTGTCATTTAGCCACTATATGATCTCCTCATGCTGCCGCCAACTACAGGCTGTGTCATTCAGCCACTATACATTCTCCTCATGCTTCAGCCACCTCCAGGCTGTACCGCCATGTGGTCTTCTCATGCTGCTGGCACATTAAATAAAACTTTTTAGGTTCATCTATTTGAAATCTTCAATTTAAATGTTAAAAAATATATTTAATCTTTTAAATTGTGAGGCCCTATAGTCTCGTCAGGCTATTGTCACCTCCAGTCTGGGTCACTCAGCCACTATATGGTCTCCTCATGCTGCTGCCACCTCCACGCTATGTCATTCATCCACTATATGGTCTCCTCATGCTGTCGCCATATCTCCACGCTGTGACATTCAGCCACCTCCACACTGTGTCATTCAGGCACCATTTGGTCTCCTCATGCTGCCACCATCTCCACACTGTGTTATTCAGGCACTATACGGTCTCCTCATACTGATGCCACTTCTATGCTCTGTCATTGTGCCGCTCTGAGACAGTGATTCTAATATCCATGCCTCCAATCTGCATGTCATATTGAATAACAGTATTATTTCACTAACAGCAAGGCACAGTGTTGTACACTCCTATTGAGGCTCTCTGTAGGCAAGAAATAGCCATTTTTAATACAGATGAAGGACATACCTGAGCCTGCACACAGACACCAAGGTTTCTCAAATGGCACGAGACCTAACACTAAACCTGCCTGTGTCGTATGGACAATACCAGATTCCAGTGGGCAATGATATCTGCATTAGGTCCGACTCAAAGCCTGCTCCCTGTTAACTCCAGGGTGACTAAGCACAAATACAGTGGGAGGAGGAAAGAAGGCACCAAAATGCTTTGAAGATTTGAACAACAAGAAAAAAATGTGTTTTCAAAGTATAGGAAATGCTCAACCCCAAATGCAGTTGTGCATTAATGCTGGGGGAGCAGATCCTGCGCTTGTGGTCCATTGCTAAGGGGAATCCCCAGCTGGGGATTGCCCTTAGAAATGGGCCACAAGCGAAGGATCAGCTTCCCCAGCTGAGTTGAGCATTTCCTGCCATTTGAAACCACATTTTTTCTCGTTCTAATTTATTCTCTCCTTGGACCTGACACCTACGCTTAGCATTGGCTCCAATTTTTTGGTCTGGAACACAATAGATGATTGTGCATTCTATCCAGTCTCCTAGAAAACTAGGAAACTGCATTACAAAACATCCATCCAGTAATACTGTGAAAATGGGAACCTTGTACCATGCTGATTCAAGCTCATATTTAAGGAAATAACATTATTTTTAATTCTCTTGTATACTTATAACATATTAAAGGGGTTTCACATCTTTTTAAAACTAATAGCCTCTCTATAGATATCAACATTATATTGGCCGGGGTCCAATTCCCAGTAGCCCAGACGATCAGTTGTTTAATGGAGCGCCACAAGTTTTCAGTTTTTACTGCTCCCCAGACTTACATCATGGTACCTAGTAGTGGCAGCGGCTACTGCAGTCGTGTCCCATTCAAGGGAACAGGGCAATGTTACATTATTCTTTACGGCCACTAGTTAAAGTATGGCGATACAAGGATGAGCAGCAATAGACACTGAAGAGGCTGTGATGCTCCTGCAGGCACCATGACCCCTTCAAACAGTTGATCATGGTTGTGCCAGGTATTACACTCCAGCCAATCTAATATAAGTTGCCTATCTTAAGGATAGTCCACGGACAATTTTGCAATATTTGATAACCTATATAATCTGTCCTGTCACAAACAGAAGCCATATTCAGGTAGCATGAAAACCTCCAATAAAAAGAAAACTTTTCAGCTAAGCCTTTACCACCTCTTTATCTAACGTTGGACTATGTTTGCATATTAATAGGTTACCTAACTTCCTTTTAAGTTGCTCCTATTGTGTTTATGTGTTTAGGAATAACTACATTGAGAGCCTCATTAGACATACGGACTGCTTGGAGCCATTGAAATCTCTGCACAGTGCTGCAGAAAATGTTGGTGCTATATAAGCAACATACTGTAAATACTGTTTAAGTGACTATGCCATTTGGACAACTACTATTAAGGTCAATCAAAGTTATGCAAATTGCATAACTTTCTTGCTTTGGCTCCTTTCGGCTTTCCTGACCACCTCTGATGGCCACTTACAGGCCAGAAGGACCTAAGAGGCAAATTTAAGAAGCATGCATACCCCTTTAACTGATTTGTGATGGGTCTGTGAGAAACAGTACATGTAAACATATCAACCAGGAACTTCTGGTTCCAGATGTGTCACCAAAGTCAGAGTCAGATTGGGGGATTTTGACTCCCTTCCCATGATGGGTTTTAGCCCCAGTCAAACCCCCAGCGATCATCATTTAACATCTATCATATGGAAAGATGTGATTGAGCTTCCTAAATAACAAGACAATTGCCTGGATGTACCAGGCACGTGTAAAAGAAAAAGGGTCTATAGGGGCACACTCGGCTGAAGTCATGGAGAAGGACCGCAGAGACTTGATAAAGGGAGCTGGACTCTCGACACGCGTCATCTCAGTTAACAATAAATCAATTTCTTTATTTTTAAACAGTGTCTTTGGTTCCTCCCCCTGACCCCCGCCAATTGCGCCCCTATAGACCCTTTTTCTCTCACAGGTGCATTGAACATCCAGCCAATCGTCTACTTGCAAATTGGATCCACAGAGTTGGCTCCAGGTCGGTGGGAGACACGGTTCATCTGTAACACTGCACGTCTAGATGTTGAGCTCTTAGCCCAACATCACCAGTCAAGTGAATTTGCTTTATTTGCATATCCTACTGACCCTACAGACAGCGCCTCTGTTGTTTGTCTTTTTCTCCTTTCCTGCATATGCCAGCTTCCTAAAAGGAACACATGGAAACATTTAGTTATTAGTTTCACTTTATCCATAAGTTTTTCTTGCATATTTTTAGCAGGTTTAAGGGGAAACAGCAGAAAATTTGGTTTTGTGCCCTTGACTAGATGAAAATATCATGCACAGGCGATTTACCTATCAATAAATTGCAGACAATGCTATCTATCCAGTCCATTAGATTATCCTAGACTTTATTAAGTACTTTGTAGGTGTAATATAAAACGATTTCTACTTAGCAGCCTAAGAAGAGGTATTGGATGGCCCCATTGTAGACTAATCTGTTAACCTGTTTTGCCGTGTTTGGGTTCTGTAGATAAGGGACTGGCAGCGGGAGCGGAGCATTGATTGACGCGTCATTAGTCAACGGCTGGATTAAATGGATTTGGCATTAAAACTCTGATTTCAAATTCAGATTTTATTAGATGAAATTCATATCAAGGCTCATATACTGCAGATAAAAGAAAATTAAGTTAGATAGGCAGCGCTATGAATCTCTAGTGTCATTTCACTTCTACATATCAGGAATGACCTTACCTGCACTATATTACAATCCAGGGTGTACAAACAGAAGAGCAATCTCTGTAGCATACAACACAAATGGGCCTTTTTCTTGAGGAGTTATGTCAGCACAACCGAACATGCCAAATGGAGATGAGGCCCAAGTTCTTGTTTGTGGCACCCTTTAAGTAGTTGTCCAGAGAAAACTAACGTATCCCCTGTTCACAGAGGCGTAACGCCTATGGTGCTAACTAAAGCAAACTGGTGGTAACATAATATACTTTGATGTATTCTGACTCTCTCTCTCCTGAGACACCTTTTCTTATCCTCTCCTTTTCTTTACTCCCCCTCCTATTATACGTCCCATTGCATAGAGACTCATGGTGACATCTCTTTCTGACATGACCCGAACAGCTATTGCTTAGAATGATACTTAGGAGTGGAATATATGGCCACTTGAAATAGATAGCTGAAAGAAAATGTCTCTCATACATGTTTGAATGAGTTCTGCGAGTTAACTTAGGATGTTTTCCCTGCCTTTTTTCTGTATTGTATGTTATATTTCAATAAAACTTTACTTTGAAAAAAAAAAAAAATAATATATATATATATATATATATATATATATATATATATACTTTGATGTAGTTTTAAATCGAGGGTGCTTAGCGTAGTCATGAGTGCTTGGCTTGAAGCCTCTAGGCCCCAAGCAAAACCTGTAACATGGCCTTCCATCAATGAACAATTGTAATACTGCTGCTTTCTTATAGAGCAGATGGGCCTTTAGACATCTTCACATACCATGGTTCAAATGCAACTGCTGCATCTAGACCCCTTACAATTACACCCTAGTGATCCCTATACAAACATCCCCTAGATAAGAAACAACAAGACAATATCCCCTAGAGCATTGGTCTTTAACTTGCATCCGTACAGAGGTTGTTGTAGTTGGGAGTTACAGTTTTGTAACAGCTAAAGGGCAATTCAAAACGAGGGAACCACTTGTTGCACATTGAACAGCAGGTCCTTGAATGTTACCAGCCTAGATACAAAGCTTAGAAGTCATCATATTTCTCCAGATTTTGCCATCTAAGTGGCTATAAAAATAAGTAATGTAATAAAAAAAAAATCTATTAAAGCAAAAACCTGATGATCTGAAGATGGGGAACCCCCGAAACTCATCACTATTGTGTCATTACTAGTTTTCTTCAATAAAACTCTCAATAGAGTTATCTACCGTAAGTTGATTTTAGTACTTACCTGCCAGACAATAATGGACAGGCTTACAAAGGATTTGTCTTGGAGCTAAATGGATGTGTTGTGAGTCCACCATAACACTGCTGCTTTCTTTTTGGGAAATGGCTATTTCCTGGTGGAGTTTTCTCCATCCAACCACAAGTCCCAGGATCCCTTGTTTTTAAGTGTGAGGTTACTTTTCTCCCTCCCACACATCAGCCACCCTACCCATTAAAGCACACCTGAGACAATTTCCTGCAGTCTTGTTAGGAATGATTTCCCCCCACCCAGTGGTCGCTCCACCCATTGAAGTACAGACATGCTCCCCCTGTTCACCTGACTAGTGATGTAATGTCTCGGGCCACACTGCAACCTTGGAAAACATTTATTTTGTTTTCTGTAAAAAATAAACATTGGGCAAAGATCACATAAGAATTGTGAGACCACCATCAAACACAAGATACAGACACTATATTATGAACTACACTAACTTTACAACACTTGTAGCATAGTCAATAAAAAAAATCCTGGAATTCCACTTCAACTGCATTGGAGCACAAAAGTTAATTTTTTTTTTAGCTCCTTTAGCCAAAGACAGGAGGTTTAGAACCTGGGTCTTATAGACTGAAACCACAGTGGGAGTCTTTGGCCAGTCTTCTGTAGAGGAAACTGCTAATGGAAAAAAAAATAAACAGAGTTGCCCCCCCCCCCCCCCTTTTCTTAATTATCCAATCACACGTGGGGCTGCTCTTGTGGTTCAACAGGATTGTTGACAATAAAGTTTGTTCTTTGATATATATAATAAGAAATGTTTTATTCTGCAACAAACCATGTTTCCTCACAATCTAGGTTGAATATTTTTTCTGTCATATTTACATTTGCTGGACCAGAACATTCTTCTTCCTTAACTCTGGGGACCTTATTCTCCTCTGATAAGGTTTAGATAGTCGCTAGTTCTCAGCAATCTTTAGGGAAATCAATATGGTCAGAAAATCATGCGTTTCCAGGGTCCAATAGTCTTCTAGGATGTCACTGGGACTTAAAAGCCTAAAATATCACTGTGCGTCTGGGAATTGGTTGTAATAGATGTTCAGGTATACAGAGAAGACTGAAAGCCTAATTCTCAACATTGTAACCTAGAAATTAATAAAAGCTTTATTCTAAACAAAAGAAATATATATTGTAAAATGTTCTTGGCTCTTTGTGTTTAATGGTACATTCTATTGTGTCTATGCATGAAACGTTCTTGGATTTCCCGGAATTCACTAATTAATTCATACAATGAACATTACATGTAAAGTCGGAGATATACAGATACTAGATATCAGTTGGGGGAGGAGGTGTTTTCATACGTTCTAATGGGGAAAAAAAAAAACAAACAAACAAACATTATTTGAAGTCTATCACCAGATATTTTCTAATAAACTTTAATTATAATCACAAGTTCATGCACTCTATGTCTATGTTCTTTATTTCTACAGTTTTCAAAAAAATAAATAAATAATTAAATTAAGTAATTAATGAAATTAATACATAAACAAATTCACATAGGAAGCATTTGTGGATTTAAAGGGGTACTCCGGTGAAAACCTTTTTTCTTTTAAATCAACTGGTGGCAGAAAATTAAACATATTTGTAAATTACTTCTATTAAAAAAATCTTCATCCTTCCTGTACTTATTAGCTGCTGAATACTACAGAGTAAATTATTTTCTTATTGGAATGCTCTCTGATGACATCACGAGCACAGTTCTCTCTGCTGACTTTATTATAATAACGCCTTATTTAGTGTTGTCCTTAGTGGGATTTGAACCACTGAGCCACCAAGCTGTCCTTAGCATGCATCTGCTATGCATGGTTGCTAAAATGGACAGAGATATCAGCAGAGAGCACTGTGCTCGTGATGTTATCAGTGTTCCAAAAAGAAAGGCATTTCCTCTGTAGCATTCAGCAGCTAATAAGCACTGGAAGTGCTAATAGAAGTAATTTGCAAATATTTTTAACTTTCTGCCACCAGTTGATTTAAAAGAAAAAAGGTTTTCACCGGAGTACCCCTTTAAAAAAGAAGCAGCCAAATGAAAAATTCTGAAACTGAGGGGCGTCTTAAATTTTTTATTGTTTTTTAGACTATATGCATGAGCTTTTTAGCAAGATTTCCTTGATATTAAGTACTTCTAAACAATATGCTATGTAGAAACCAGATTGTAAAGCAGATTTATTTTTCGCACCACTTGTCCATTTATCAAGACGTAAAAATTAGCTTGGGACTAATTGAAACGGATGCCATAAGGACTATTTGGAGATTCTTTTTTAAGTCCAGTGGAGAAAAAGAGATTTGCGATTGCATCTGTTCCTTTGCTTTCTTCCATATAACCTGTTTAAAGGGAATCTGTCAGCTGGCCACGCTGCGGGAAGATATATGTGAGTAAATGAAAATGTGGAGTCCCTATGGGCAGAACTATATGGTGTGAAAATAATAAACTACTGATAGAGGTTTGCTATAAGCCACCAAATATAATAGAAGTTTCAGAGAATCTACTTTATTATTGAGGTAAATAGATAAGGCAGCAAACCATAGGAAGGTTGTTACTTTAGGGGGCTTTAACTATGCCAATATAAAGTAGAAAACTGACACCAGTGGATCTCATAAAGGTAAAGATAATTATCTTTCACACATGGTGCAGGACCCGGCCAGAGGGGTCACCCTACTTAACTTAATATTAGCCAACAGACTTACTACATAATGTGAACTTAGGAAATAGTGACCACAATGTATTACATTATAACTTTTCCCTTAATAGGGTATTCTTTTGAGGAGCCAAAAAAAAATAACATACCGTATATCCCGACGACTTTTTAACCCCGAATTTTCTTCTGAAAAGTCGGGGGTCGTCTTATACGCCGGGTATTGAGGTCCGGGATTGGAAAACGTCTGATTATCTGCCCGGGCAGGCTCCCGTGTGTGGCTGCAGGCGGGGGCCGGCCAAAGCAAGTAAAAACTAATACTGTATACTAAAAACCAGGGGGCCTCCAGCTGTTGTGAAACTACAACTCCCAGCACGGCAAAGGCTGTCCGGGCATGCTGGTAGTTGTAGTTTCACAACAGCTGGAGGCACCCTGGTTTTTAGCATACAGTATTAGTTTTTACCTGCTCTGGCCAGCCCCCGCCTGCAGCCACACACGGGAGGCGGCCTGGGCAGATAATCATAGGTATTCCTATCCCGGACATCCCTGTGTCCCGAGAAATCTTTTCGGGACATAAGGATGTCCGCCGGTCACTTACCATTCCCCGGCGTCCTCCTGCGATCCTCCTACGGTCCTCCTGCGGTCTGGTCCTCCGTCTCTATGGTTGTACGCACGGGACGTCAGTGACTTCCTGTGCTTACAACCATAGAGGCAGAGGAGCGCAGGACCAGGAGGACCGCAGGAGGACGCGCGCCAACCGGGGCCTGGTGATTGACCGGCCGTGCTATCTTAAGTGATCCTGTCACCGCTCCCCGGTACCGGCACCTACTGCTATGGTCCATAGGCCATAGCAGTAGATGGTGACCCGGGCCGGAGGAGCGGTGATCGGAACACTGTGGGGGCAGTACAGACATACACCCTGCAGCCATACACTGTATATGGCTGGAAGCTGTATGTCTGTTGGGGGGAGCTGCCAATCTAATGTGGGGGAACTGCCTACAAATGTAGGGGGAGCTGCCTACTATTGTGGGGGAACTGCTGACCTAATGTGGGGGGAGCTGCCTACAAATGTGGGGGGAGCGGCCTACAAATGTGGGGGGAGCTGCCTACAAATGTGGGGGGAGCTGCCTACAACTGTGGGGGAAATGCTGACCTAATGTGGGGAAATGCTGAATTAATGTGGGGGAATTGCCTACTAATGTGGGGGAGCTGCCTACTAATGTGGGGGAACTGCTACTAATGTGGGGGAGCTGCCTACTAATGTGGGGGAGCTGCCGACCTAATGTGGGGTAACTCCCGACCTAATGTGGGGGAGCTGCCTACTATTGTGGGGGAACTGCCGACCTAATGTGGGGGAGCTGCCGACCTAATGTCAGGGAGCTGGCAACCTAATGTGGGGGAGCTGGCAACCTAATGTGGGAGAACTGCCAACTTAATGTGGGGGGAACTATACTTCCTAACTAATGTGGGGGAACATGCTGCCTTCCTAATGTGGGGGGGACATACAAGGTACCGTACATCGCGGTAGGAGGGGTATTCTTATATGGCGAGTATATCCCAAACTCTTATACGCCGGCATGTACGGTATATAATAATTATGAACTTCAGAAAGGCAAAGTTTGAGCAGCTTAGAGAAACCCTTAGCATCATAGCTTCTCATTATATATCCTCAAAAAAAAAAAAAAAAAAAAAAGAACAGACAACAAATAAAAGACTCTTAAAAAGTACCGTATTTATCGGCGTATAACACGCACTTTTTAGGCAAAAATTTTTAGCCTAAAGTCTACCTGCGTGTTATACGCCGATAAGCCGCTGCAGTTCAATGATTTAAAGCGGGCGCTTTAAATCAATGAACTGCAGCGGCTTTGCAGGTGCAGAGACCGCCAGCGCTGCCGGCTTCTCTGCCCCTGCCTGTCCTGGGGTCTAGAGCCCTGCTGCCGGCCCTTCTCTCCCCCTGGCTATCGGCGCCGCTGCCCGTTCTCTCCCCCTGACTATCGGTGCCGGCGCCCCATTGCCGGAGCCGATAGCCAGGGGGAGAGAAGCGGCGCCGGCAATGGGGCAGGGGCACCAACAGACAGGGGGAGAGAAGGGGCAGCGGCACCCATTGCCGGCGCCACTGCCTCGTTGCCTCCCCCATCCCCGGTTGCATAATTACCTGTTGCCGGGGTCGGGTCCTCGCTGCTTCAGGCCTCCGGTGTGCGTCCCCTGCGTCATTGCTATGCGCTGCACGGCGCGGCGCAATGATGTCACTCGTCATTGCGCCGTGCCGTGCATAGCAACGACGCATGGGACGCACACTGGAGGCCTGAAGCAGCGGGGACCCGACCCCGGCAACAGGTAATTATACAACCGGGGATGGGGGAGGCAACGGGACAGCGGCGCCGGCAATGGGTGCTGCTGCCCCTTGTCTCCCCCTGTCTATCGGCGCCGCTGCCCCATTGCCGGCGCCACTTCTCTCCCGCTGGCTATGGGCGCCGGCAATGGGGTGCCAGCACCGATAGTCAGGGGGAGAGAACGGGCAGCGGAAGAGAAGCGCCGGCAGTAGGGCTCTAGACCCCAGAAAAGGCAGGGGGAGAGAAGCGGGCAGCGACGGCCTCTCTACCCCTGCCTTTCCTGGGGGTGTATCAGGGTATAGGCATGCACACACATGCACGCTCATTTTACCAAGCATATTTGGGTAAGAAACTTTTTTTACCCAAATATCCGTGGTAAAATGAGGGTGCGTGTTATAGCCCGATAAATAGGGTATCTTATATTTTCACAGTGAGAGGTACATACCTTATGGGAATAAATAGGTTAGAAACAGGAGAAAGATAATGTGGAGGAATAACAATGGAAAGAAGGAAATAAATAAATAAAAAAGCAGTGAAGGAGCATTAAAAAGCTCTAGGGAAAAAATGTAATATGTAAAAGAAAAAAGAAGCAAAGCTATAGAGTTTGCCAAAGAGCATTAATCTAATCCCAAAATGTTTTTTTTATATATATATAAATAGTATTGAACTCAGGAAGAAGCAAAGTGCTGCCTAAAATAAAAGTAAATAGAGAAATCGCATGGTCCCAATGGCATTCACCCCCACACCCTAAGGGAGTTAAAGGGGTACTCTGCCCCTAGACATCCTATGCCCTATCCAAAGGATAGGGGAAAATATGTCTGATTTCAGGGGTCCTGCCACTTGGAACCCCCGAAATCTCCCTGCTGCACCCGATGTTCATTTAGAGCATAGGGTGCAGCGACAGAGGCTCATAACGTCACAGTCACGCCCTGCTCATGACATTGTGGCCATGCCCCCTCAATGCAAGTTCGCTCCATGCATTGGATGTCTTGGGTGCCACAGCTGAGATTGCGAGGGTCCCCAGCGGTGTTGGACCCCCTGATCAGACATCTTCTCCCCTATCCTTCGGATAGGGGATAAGATGTCTAGTGGCGGAGTACCCCTTTAATTAATAAAATAGACAGACTCATATTTTTTATGTTTAAAGTCACTTTAAAGGAAGTGGCCATAGTGAACTAAAAAAAAAAAAGAGATCAGTAGGGGCCTGGATGCATTTCTAGAGGGTAATATTATTACAGGATATGTTTTTTCCCCTAAGATTGGGAAAACAGGCTGAAGTGGATGAAAGTATGTATTTGTCTTATGTAACTATGTCAGATGCAATTCACAGTTCAAATAGCTTAGATATCTGTTAGTGTGGGGAGGCACATGCTACCTTCCATTCATCTGTCTGAGCTTCCATAATGTAGAAAAATGCTTTTATTCTCTGGAGCAAAGAGTCAAAGAGATGTTCCCAAGCCCCTGAAGTGCTGAGGACTGAAACGTCTCCTCATTCTCCCTCCCATCCCTGCCCCTGCTTAATTGACAGTAAGGGCTCAGCTTACAGTGCCGAGCCCTGTTTTCAAACCTTGTTCTTGTGCTTTGCATACAAACTGTGCACAGGTGTGAGATTTAGAAACAGGGCTCGGCAGGGACCAATGTGGTAGTCTCTGTGCAGTGCAGTGAATTATGTCAGCGCTATATAATTAAATAAATAAATAACTTATGACCACCCATGTATGTTTTGATGGTAATCATTAAAGGGATATTCTAGTATATTAAAAGTATAAAATATTGGTCTCTCACAGATAACAACTTCTCCTTGCTTGTAAGTCAAGATGTCTCAGCAGGACCTGCCCAGTGATTGGGATTCAGATAGGGGATGTATACTGTGTATGGTGCTGCTCCTGTGTCTCCCTTCCTATCTTTGCTGCTGAGCACAAACCAACAGTGTAAACTTACCTTGTAGTGTATGGCTATATCTGTGTGAGCTGGAGAGATTCTACACACCAGGAGTGTGTTCAGCAATGACCAAGACGCGAGACGAGATCATGACGTGTTATCCGTAGTAACTTTTGTCTCCTCTCCTGAACACTGAAAGCTGCAAGCCATCCTCCCTTTACCAAAAATTAACCCTTTAGGAGTCTAGAGTCCTACATTATTATTGTAATACATTGAGGGTGGAAGGGAGGATGATTGGCAGCAGAGATAAGGAGGGAGAGGGAGACACAGGAGCATCTCCATGCACAGTATAAGCCACCTTTATAAACCACAGCCTCTTGCACACACTTTGTGATATGATGTCATGCTCCTCCCCCTCAATGCAAGTCTAAGGGAGGGACGTGGCAGTCTAAGGGAGGGGCGTGGCGGCTGCCATGCCCCTTCCCATAGACTTGCATTGTAGGGGCATGGTGTGACATCAAGAGGGGGCATGACCGACTCCTGCAGTACGCACACAGTGTTCAGAACTAAATGTTCAGAACTCTGGACAATGGAGTACCCCTTTAAGGGTACACTTATTTGACAGATTTACTATAAGATGGTACAAAAATCTTCATATCTCAATGTGGCGGGGGGGGGGGGAGAATTAAAACAATTAGAACAGACTGAGGGTACCTTGAGTTATCAGGGAGTATTCAAAAACCATAATGTTTTGAGGGGGGAAAGAAGAAACATTAAAGCTTTAACAATGCTCTGTAAATGTGACTGAAACCTCAGTCCTGAAGCAATTCTGCTAACTCGGCAGCCATAGTTGAGCCTTACAGAGGCTGTTGAATACACCAACATAACATTTATCACATTTTGTTGCTAAGTAGCACATAGAGATAGGATCAAGACACTTCTTTTTTTTTTTTTTTTTTTTTAACTAAAGACAATAAAAGCCTTTTTACAAGTGGAACCGTTTGTGGATTAATTCTTATTAATGTTACATCTTAGCAATAAATGTCACAAATAATGTGACCAGATCAAAGCAGACAAGTACAGATGAGCTATTACTGCATAAAGTGGAGTAATACAATGAGAGACACCATTGTAATATTGCTGTGACCTTCAACTCAATAACAATTGTGACATGTAATAGAAAATATTGTGTCCATACAGAACAATTACTTTACAAACAATAATCTGAATAAATGTCATCGTTTAGAAGTAATTCAACTTGTTAATTTCTTAGCGAAATTTTTTTTTATCTGCAGTAAAAAAAAATTCTGGTGAATTATAATGTCAACAGTTTTCCAAAATCTATAAAAGTAAAATATCAAAGAGGTCTTGTGGTGATCAACCCCAACAATATGAGAGTACATTATCGTTCAATAGCTTATTGTCCCTTGAACACACATCTTTTTACCGTTTCTTGATATGCCCTTCTGTTCCTCAGATATGAAGGTTTATAGTTATTGGGACAATTTATAGAATCAGACAAATGGGTGGGAACTTAATTTTAATAATGGGAGGGACTAACAGATGACGAGCGGGATTATACAGTCAGGGGGGTGTATTAGGCATACAAACCCCTCAATTTAACACATTCACAACCTGACTGTATAATCCCGTCAATCACCTGATTACCTCCCATTTTCTTAAAATAGTTCACGCCCATCTGACTGATTTCATAAATTGTCCCACAAACTATAAACCCACATATCTCATATCAGTGTGTGATCAGGGTACCCTAAGCTATTTTATTAAACTTAAACCTCAATTTTGGGGGTTGGCCACAGGTCCTCTTTAAGACTTTGGAAATTAGTAGTGGGTATGTGGGATAAATAGGCTTTTTTTTTTAAATGGCCCAATGCATTTAATTACAAATGAGTGAACTAACCTGTCGAACATGTGTTTGGTCTGAACTTTGCTAAAAGTTTAAGTTTTGACCCATACCTAAACCTCTGATGTTAGTTTCAGCTAAACCTGATAAAATTATGTGAGCAACATGATAGAAAGGAGAAGGAGGAATGATCACATGACCTTGTGGTGGCCCATAATACCTTGCAAACAGCTCTGCTAGCCAATCATAAGCCAGTATAGGGAGTGATGTCAGAACCATTATAAAAGTATATACGCATAGCTCCAGCAGACACTTTACAGATTGAAGGTGTTAGGGGAAGATCTCTGTCAGGGACAGTGAGTAGTGAACAACACAGTTAGGAGTAGGAGCCACATACATAATTATTATAGTAAAGCAGCAGAGGGAGAGTTCTGCATCTTTTGTGTCAGAACAAAATGTGTTTCATTGCAAGTTGACCGTGCAGGTTTTAAAATATTTTTTGTGGTCTAGTAATTGTAATTGAAAAAACAGTGTATGTCACTTTTGAGCACCTTCTAGGACACCAATCATGTTGTTATGCCCCAAAGTCTGATAGTTTTTTTATGGATTGTAAAAGCCTTTGCTTCTTCAATTTCCAGGTCCAAAACCTGTTACTATTAAAAAATAATAATAATAATAATTTTTGGATCACTTGGGGAAAAAAATTGCTTCTTAAGATAACTCTGTGTGCATACAAACACCAGCAGACATCTGCCTCAAAAATAGAATAATTTTGAAATGAAATCAGTTTACTCATAGCCATACATTTTTCTGTATCTTTGACATTAACTTGGCCCTAAAGTAAAAAAAAAAAAATGATATATATATATATATATATATACATATATATATACACACACATACACACACACACACACACACACACACACACAGATTTAGGTAACCTAACTGTGTTATACGGAGATTTAGGGTTCTCAGACAGTGTTATATTCAAGTTTAAAGACTATTAATAAAGTTCTAACTAACTTTTTATATCTGATGCCCCCTACCCGTGCCGATGACCATGCTTGTTATCTACCTCAAATAGTCGCTTCAACCTTAGACAGAATTAATATTCAATAATATTTGATCTTAAATGTTTAATAATTCTTTATTTGTCTGCCCTCACTTTTCTCAACCTTGACCATTTGTTTCTTTTGTTTTCCAATATTACATTTACCTGTATTGGAAAACCTTAATAAATACTTACTATAAAAAAATAAAAAAAAATAAATGTACTTTTGAAAAGTTAACTTTTGAAGCATTTGATTGGCCTGTACACAGTTTATTTTAGGTAGGAGGTACTTTTCCCAGTAACATCCACATGGATGCCAGGACCGAAGGTTTCCAGCAGAACATTACCTCTTCTGGCCTGTGGTTTACGCTGATGCCAACTCCTCCCAAATAAGTGATGCACACACATCTGGCCATCCATATGATGCAAAAACAAACATGATGTATTAGACCCGGCCACCTTCAAAAAATTTTCTGTGGTCCAGCTCTGATGCTCTTGTATCCAATGTAGACTCGGAGGTTAACAGAGGACATTGGACACTTTTAGCCTCTTCAGCTTTGCAATCCCTTACACAGAAAGGCATGATGCACTATGTGTTTTGACACATTATTATTCTAGTGCTAGGGAAGATTTCATGCGAGATAAAGACCGACATGCAAGCTTTTGCTACTCTATTGCATAATTGAACCTTGACTAAGAAGAAATGGACTTACGGTAGTTCCTCTGGATCCTCAGAAGCCGCAGAATGAAAATAGATGTCCTCAGATGGCGCTCCTACTGTAGTGTTGAGTTAAGGGGTTTACCTGAACTGCCAAAAAAGCAGACAGTACTAGCAAATAAAAAAGGTAGATATATTTATGGACTACGCGTTTCAAGGGCATACCATACTCTTTGTAGGGTCCGTGATAAAATATTAAACCATTGAACCTTGGAAGCCACCTTTTTACCAGTTACCTGGTTGTCCTTCCATCGAAAACTTTTGGTAAGTCCTAACCTCAAAAGACCTGCTGTTTTGGAAAGACCAAGTCATTTAGACAAATTTTTTCCCTAATCAGATACTTGCCAAATTTCCTGTTTCCAACACATCCTCTCACTTGCAGCCTCATATATTCTATCACTTGACAGGTCGCATTGTAATGAGATAATCAACGTCATTCACATCACCTGTCTCCATGCGACACATGTTATCCCTATTATTTATCACACAGTTTAATAGGAATAAGACATCCTCCCAATGCCACCTCACAATTCGCAAACTTGGAAAAGAAGATTTTTTTTCGACTATTTAAGTACCATCTTCAGGCACTTTACACATTATCAGGCAGAAAATGAGATGACACTGAGAAAGTCTGAAACTCTTCAGGTAAATTGCTCAGTTTTGCTATTACTCTGCAATGATCATTGTCTCCATTTGCCATGGTCTGCACTTAATCAAATTTAATGATCTCCCGGGTCCCATTTGGAGCACCAGATTTTTCTGTTCTGTTCCCTTGAGAATTAATTTACTCCAATTTTAGCACATCCATTGGCTGACATTAGTACATTGATAGTAATACTTGGGTACAATGATCACACTTACAGAAATCTTCACTCTTTCCTGAAACTTACAAAAGCCTTTGGCATGTTTGCTGTGTGTCTGCACAGATAGTTCATTGTCCAAGTATCTCTTTGCTAGGCTAAGCTAACGTAACTTGTAAAAAACCCAAAGGAGAGCAAGTTATGTAGGTTGATTAGAAAAAAGACAACAAAAAAAATGAATATATATATATATATATATATATATATATATATATATATATATATATAATTGTTTACTTTTTCATTGTATCATTATTATTATTTATATTATTATTATTAATAATAATATTAATGATAATAATTAGTTCAAAATTGGGTACTTAACTTCTTAATATACAGTGGGGCAAAAAAGTATTTATTCAGCTCCCAATTGTGCAAGTTCTTCAAATTAAAAAGATGAGAGAGGAATGTAATTTTCATCATAGGTATACCCCAACTATAAGAGAAAAATAAGAAAAGAAAAAAAAAAAAAACATAAAATCACATTGTCTGATTTTTAAAGAATGTATTTGCAAATTATGGTGGAAAATAAGTATTTGGTCACCTACAAACAAGCAAGATTTCTGGCTCTTACAGACCTGTAACTTCTGTAAGAGTCTCCTCTGTCCTCCACTCGTTACCTGTATTAATGGCTCCTGTTTGAACTTGTTATCAGTATAAAAGACACCTGTCCACAGCCTCAAACAGTCACACTCCAAACTCCACTATTGCCAAGACCAAAGAGCTGTCGAAGGACACCAGAAACAAAATTATAGACCTGCATCAGGCTAGGAAGACTAAATCTGCAATAGGCAAGCAGCTTGGTGTGAAGAAATCAACTGTGGGAGTAATTATTAGAAAATGGAAGACCTACAAGACCACTGATAATCTCCCTCAATCTGGGGCACCATGCAAGATCTCACCCTGTGGTGTCAAAATGATCACAAGAACGGTGAGAAAAAATCCCAGAACCCCACGGCGGGTGGGGGGGGGGGGTAATTGTAGGAGTGTTGGACCAAGTGAATGACCTGCAGAGAGCTGGGACCAAAGTAACAAAGGCTACCATCAGTAACACACTACACCGTCAGGGACTCAAATCATGCAGTGGAAGACCTACTTAAGTCAGTACATGTCCGAGCCTGTTTGAAGTTTGCTAAAGAGCATTTGGATGATCCAGAAGAGTATTGGGATAATGTCATATGGTCAGATGAAACCAAAGTAGAAGTTTTTGGTAAAAACTCAACTCGTGTTTGGAGGAGAAAGAATGCTGAGTTGCATCCAAAGAACACCATACCTACTGTGATGCATGGGGTGGAGGGGGGGGGGGGGACATCATGCGTTGGGGCTGTTTTTCTGCTAAGGGACCAGGACTACTGATCCGTGTGAAGGAAAGAATGAATGGGGCCATGTATTGTGAGATTTTGAGTGAAAACCTCCTTCCATCAGTAAGGCCATTGAATATGAAACATGGCTGGGTCTTTTAGCAAGACAATGTTTCTAAACACACCGCTCTGTCATTGCCAACAAAGGGTAGATAACAAAGTATTGAGATTAACTTTTGTTATTGACCAAATACTTAGTTTCCATCATAATTTGCTAAATAAATTCTTTAAAAATCAGACAATGTGAATTTATGTTTTTTTTTTTTCTTTTCTCATTATGTCTCTCATAGTTGAGGTATACCTAAGATGAAAATTGCAGGCTTCTCTCATCTTTTTAAGTGGTTGCATAATCAGTGACTGACTAAATACTTGTTTGCCCCACTGTGTGTATATATATATATATATATATATATATATATATTGCTTAATTCAGTGGTCTCAAAACTGTGTCCCTAATACTGTTGCAAAACTACATGTCCCAGCACACCCGGACAGGCATGCACGAAGTTTTGGTTTTGCAATAGCTGGAGGGACACAGTTTGGAGACCACTGATCTAGTGCAATGTTCTCCTACCTCTGGCTTTTTAGCTGTTGCTGCAAAACTTCAACTCTCAGCAGCCTGCCCTGACATCTTTAAGCTGGTATAAAAAAGCACAAACGGATGCGCTCCGTAGTGTAACACCAAAGGTGAGTTGGTAATGCTAAGTGTGAATTGCGCTTACCACATGAAGTTGTACTCCAACCAAGTACAACAATGGAACAGGGCGTATCATCAAAGGGTCTCTGCAGCTTCGTCCCGCTGAAATAGAATCACGATAAAAACAAGCAATCTCCAGGTAGCAGAGCGGGATCAATGGAAGCGCTGAGACCAGATAAGAAGTTAAAAGGATTTATTTCCCATAATGCAACACGTTTCACGGTCACCCGCTTCCTCAGGCATCGGCATGCCTGAGGAAGCGGGTGACCGTGAAACGTGTGGCATTATGGGAAATAAATCCTTTTAACTGCTTATCTGGTCTCAGCGCTACCATTGATCCCGCTCTGCTACCTGGAGATTGCTTGTTTTTATCGTGATCTTTAAGCTGGTGACAGAGGCCCACATTTGACTGTCAAAGCATGATGGGAGTTGTACTTTTGAAGCATTGTGTTAGTGTATCAGTTCACTGTAAAATAATAAGCAGAAAGCATTTAAACTCACATTTTAAATAGTTGCTATATAATTGCATATAGTGGTGTACATGAGGAGTAGTAGCACTGCTTCTGGTCATTATATAACATTTTCCACCTGTGTTCCCCTCTGCTGGCTCCACCTCCTATTTTCAGTTGACCCTGAGCTAGTGGGGGGAGTCTAGCATCTATGATGTCCCCCATACACTGTTGCTGATGAATGATTAGGGTGCTACTGCTGTCTTTCCACCAACACCCTCCAAACTCCCCCCCCCCAGAAGTAATACCCCCATAATCTGTCAGCTGATGCTATTATCACAGAGGGGTAGGGGGAATGGGGGGGGGGTTGATGATCGGGGTGCTACTGCTCAGAAGAGAAGATCCTGCATATATATATATATATATATATATATATATATATATGTATATATATCAAACTCTCAGAAGAGAGGATCCTGCCTTTCTATAGCTCTACAGCACACCATCAGAAGAGAGGATCCTGCTCCTCTATATCTCTATCGTACACCCTCAGGAGAGATGATCCTGCTCCCCTATATCTCTATAGCACACCCTTAGAAGCAGCAGCAGCATGGAGAACATTATAGAGCAATACTGAACAGTGGAAACTGTGAATCAAGCTCGGAGGTTTCCCTACAAATCTATAGCACACCCTAAAAAGGGACGATGCTACTCCCCTATATCTCTAAAGTACACCCTTAGAATATAGGATCCTGCTCCTCTCCATAGCACACCCTCAGAAGCAGAAGCATGGAGGACATTATAGAATAGTTCTGAACAGTGTAAACTGTGAATCAAGCTTGGAGGTTTCCCTACAAAAAAAAAAAAAAAACTGCGGAGGTTAAACTATTTGGGCAACTAAATGTCCCAAATGGTTGTTATCTGTCAATACGTTTCTATGTTTAACCTGTTAAGGACCAAGGGCGTAAACTTACGCCCCTATTCCCATGCCCGTGAAATAACGTGGGGTTACAACGGGGGTTGGCGTCATAGTGATAGCTATTAGAGGCGGGTCCCGGCATCACTATTAACCCTTTAGCCACGCGCTCAAAGCTGAGCCGCGCGGCTAAAAACTAAAGTAAAAGTGCCCGGCTAGCTCAGGGAGCTGTTCGGGATCGCCGCTGTATAATCGCGGCATCCCGAACAGCTGTAGCACAGGAGGAGGTCTTCTTCCTTCTCCTGCGCTGTCCGATCGCTGAATGAATGCTTCAAGCCTGAGATCCAGGCTTGAGCATTCAATCGCCGAAAACACTGATTGATCCATTCCTATGTAGATGGATCAATCAGTGTAAAAGATCAGTTAATGCAATGTTATAGCCCCCTATAGGAGCTATAATATTGCATAAGAAAAGTGTAAAAAAATAATTAACCCTTTCAATGATCCCTTCCCCTAATAAAAGTTTTAATCACCTGGCATTTCCAAGAATAAAAAAAAAAAACTGTGTAAATAAAAATAAACATATGTAGTATCGCCGCATGAGGATATGTCCGAATTATAAAAATATACCGCTTTTTTAACCGCACGTTCAATGGCGTACGTGCAAAAAAATTCCAAAGTCCAAAATAGCGTATTTTTGGTCACTTTTTATATCATGAAAAGATGAATAAAAAGCGATCAAAAATTCCGATCAATGCAAAAATGGTACTGACAATGGTACGGCGAAAAAAATTAGCCCTCATAGCCCCCTGAACATGAAAAAATAAAAAAGTTATAGGGCTCAGAAAATGACAATTTTAAACGTATAAATTTTCCTGCATGTATTTATGATTTTTTTTCAGTAGTAATACAAAATCAAACCTATACAAGTAGGGTATCATTTTAACCGTATGGACCTACAGAATAAAGAAAAGGTGTAATTTGTAACGAAAAATGTACTACGTAGAAACGGAAGCCCCCAAAAGTAACAAAATTGCATTTTTTTTTCAATTTTGTCGCACAATGATTTTTTTTCCCCGTTTCGCCGTAGATTTTTGGGTACAATGACTGATGTCATTAAAAGTAGAATTGGTGGTGCAAAAAATACGCCTTAATACAGATTTTTAGGTGCAAAATTGATAGAGTTAGGATTTTTTAAATGTAAGGAGGAAAAAACTAAAGTGAAAAAAACGAAAAACGCCTTGTCCTTAAGGGGTTAAAAATATTCTTATTTGAGAATCTTATTTATCAGCAAAATTCTATTAAAAAAGATTGTCAAACCTATTAAAACAATTGACATAGTTTATTGTGCTAAAATAAAATAAAAAAGTAAAGGCCTGTACAAGTATGTCACCTCTGCAGCATCATTGGCCTCCTAGTATACAGAATATAGAGTCGGACATCCCCTTTAATCAATTTTTTTCTGTTTTTCTCATCCCTATTCACAAACCAAAATGCCATGATACCCTTGTCTATGAGAGTGTGCTAGGTTATTTGGAAATTTCTACTTCCAAAGAAGCCCAAAAAGCCTCTGGCTTATCTAAGCCTGAAGAAGTCCCCGATCTTTACAATCCCATATATTGAATGTAACATTAGAATGTGATCCCTGGATTCCTGCTAGCCTTTATTTCTGTATCACTGCATTCAAGACAATACTTCTTATGATATTATGTTTAAAGCCATTGTTTTGTCTGCGAATTGACTTCCTTATGTAAGACGGTAAGCCTTTAAGGCTGTGGTATTAGTTCATGCTGAATTCATTTCTATCTCCTTTCCGTTCTCATCGTATTGACAGCGGAGGACAGGGTATTTGTGTGTTTCCTTGAAGCTGCTATAGTTTAATGCGGAGCTGTCCTTTCACATAAAATCATTACATGTTTTTAAGGTATAAAATATTAATGTGAATCATTGAGATTATGTAGGAAAATGTAAACATTAATTTTAAATTCAACCAACATTTTTTAAAGGGAAACACGTGACAGCAAAGGAGCAAATTGATCCTTTTGCTGGCAACTGTTGCCATGATCCTTAAAGGGGATCTTATCTCCCATTCAAAGGATAGGAGATAAGAGGTCTGATCAGGGGTGGGGGGCGTTGCTGAACATCGTTGTTTTGAACATCGGGTTCCTGCGACAGTGGTCGTGACGTCATGCCACGCCCCCTCCATTCATTTTGTTCAGAACGCTCGGAGCCAGGGACCATGATTGTGACTTCATGGCCACGCTTCCTTTTGACGTCACTCCACGTCCCTCCATTCATGTCTATGGGAGGGGGCGTGTCACTGACACGCCCCCTCCCATAGGCATGAATGGAGGGGCTTGGAGTGACATCACAAGGAAGCGTGGCCATGAAGTCACAATCACAGCCTCTGGCTCCGAGCGTTCTGAACAAAATGTTCAGAATGCTGGTGCACCAGAGTACCTTTTTAAGGAGTTGTCCATTTTGGACAACTCCTACTTATCAGAAGAGTTTCTTAACAGCCAGACAATAATAAACTACCCCCCTCCTTAATCTGTAGTAAGTGTTCAGTTTACCTGCAGTGCCACCACAGGAGAAATTAAATGGCCACTCTCGCTAAAACAAATTTTTGCTATTGCACTCCTTATGGTAAATGAAAAATATTTCTAATATACTTTGTTTAAAAAAAATGAAGTTTTCTATGTTTTATTTGTGCTTAAAAAAGCTCAAGCGCACATTTTCCCCCATCTCATGCACAGAATTAGGACCAAAGTCCGAACACAGGAAGTGCTGTCTGGAGTGCTGAGGGGGGGTGTCCAGCCAACAGCATATGGCAGTTATGTGTGAGAGGAGCTATGATTGGATGAGGCTGGACCCCCTCCCTCAGCATTCCAGGCGGCACTTCCTGTGTTCGGACTTTGGTGCAAAGTCTGTGTATGAGTTGGGGGAAAATGTGCTCTTGAGCTTTTTTAAGCACAAATAAAACATAGAAAACTTCATTTTTTTTTAAACAAAGTATATTAGAAATATTTTTCATTTACCATAAGGAGTGCAATAGCAAAAATTCGTTTTAATGAGAGTGACCCTTTAAGTAGTAAATGGCGTCCATTCAAATGAATGAATTTCTAATGGTGGACAAGACAAGTCCTCCAGAACAAGAGAAGCTCTTGACAGCTCTGCTCCTCACTGGATAGGACCTGAGGATGTTGAACAGGACAGGTGACCCCCCCCCCCCCTCTATTACCTTACAATTCCCTAGTCCCTTGACAATAAGCAGGCAGTAAGTGACACACACAGATTGAACCAGCAGTGTTAGACCTGGTTCACACTGTTTATATGTCTATGTTTATGTATTCATCTTAAAAAGGCACAAACTGGATACATTAAATGGATGTTCAAAATTGATTATTCTGTATGGCATAGCGAAGACTCAATTTCCAACTGTCTTACATTATAAAAAATAAAAAATAAATATTGTATGAACTTATATTTTTTTCTGGACACAATAGCACAGACTAATATACCAGTCTATACAGAAAAATGTAATAATAATAATAATAATAATAATAATTAAATGGGAAGAATTCAAACGCAAGCACAAAATACAGTGTGAACCAATGTGATCTGGTGGTAAACATGGAAGCCAGTCTTCAATTGCACCACAGCACCACCACAGGTGAAATTAAGTATTACATGGTGTTCACTTAATTGGTTATATGTGTAATGCAGGACATGTCAGATGTTTCAGAGTAGAAATAATTTTTGTTACCACAAATATGGATTTTGAGCAGGTGTAAATTGTAAAAGACACACCAAAGAGAAAGAAGTACACTAACAGCAAAATGGAATAAAACAACATTATATTTATTGGCAACAAACATTCAATCAAATGGTACTAGCACACATAATGGATAATATACATGGGCAAAGCCCCTAGACCCAGCATCCTAGGGCTAAAAATTAGACATGTGCACAACAAAAAATGTTGTTTTGTTTCGGATGACAATTTTTTGGGTTCTGTTGAACCTTCGGGATACAGTAATTCGTTTTATTCTGTTTTTGGATGCATTTGTATAGTTTATTTTCGGTTCTATTTGGAAAATAAAATTTCGTAGGGTACCATTAAAAAACTAAAATAAAAAAGATTCAGTAGTGAAGGAAAAAATTTATCTAACGAAATTTATATTTTTTATAACAATTTTTTTATTAATTTTTAAACAGGGATCAATTTATCTGGGCGGGCAGGGCACTAAAAATGTAGCCGACAATAATAAAAATGTAGTGTGTGTGTTTTTCACTTTTTTTTCTTTATTTTTTGCATTTTTTTAGGCAGTACTACTACTCCCAGCATGGAACAGGGAGTAGTAGTACCTGTACTAATTGACAGATAACGGGGGTTCGTTGCGATCCTCCTGTATAATGTATAGATGCGGCCGACCACTCTTCTATGGTCCCCTGCTCTGCCATATAAATACACCTATTCATATTTCCCACAGAGAGCCGTGAGTGGCCAGATGGTTCCAGCCAATCACACCTCTCTGTGGAATATATGAATATGTGTATATATATATATATATATATATATATATATATATATACGTTAGTGAAGGGGCCCATAGAAAAGCCCCGGCCGCATCTATACATTACACAGGAGGATCACACCGGGTGTCGGGATTGACATCCACTGTGATCTTTCCTTAACTGCAGGTACTAATACTCCCAACATGGAGCACACTCTGCCCAATGCTGGGAGAAGTAGTACGTGAATTAATAGACAGATCGCAACAGGTGTCAGAAGTTACACTTGCTGTGATCTGTTTATTAATGCAGGTACTACAGCTACCAGCATGGAGAAGAGTGTGCTCCATGTTGGGAGTAGTAGTACCTGCAGTTAAGAACAGATCACAGCGGGTATCACTACTGATACCCAATGTGATTGTCCTGTCTATAGCAGAGATGTGGAGAGGCTTTCTCCTGCACTCCGCATCTCTGCACTATACTCCGGCCGGCCACTCACTCATTCATATTTCCCTCAGAGCTGTGATTGGCTGCAACCATCCGGCCAATCACCTCTCTGGGCAGAAAATATGAATGTTCTATTCACATCACTGGCCGGAGTATAGTGCAGAGATGTGAGCGCTGTATAGAGCCGCTCCACATCTCTACTATATTATGGAGGATTGCATCGGGTGTCAGACTTATACCCGGGGCGATATGTCTATTAGTATAGGTACTACTACTCCCAGCATGGAACAGTCTGTTCCATGCTGGGAGTAGTAGTACTACCTAAAAAATGTAAAAAGCTGAGAAAAAAAAGTGAAACACACACTTTATTAAATGGTCCCTTGCTTCTAAATGAAAACACATTTTGTTTTAACAAAAATAAAATTTGTTTTTCACAATTTCATAGGCATATACAATTAATTTTGTTACGCATTCGGATTAATTTGGATGTAAATATTTTGTACATTTGGATCAATCCGAATGTACGAAATATGAACAATTTGTACATCTCAAGGTTTTTACCCTGTGCCCTGGGGGCAACCCTTAAATGGGTATTCTTTTTTGTTTGACCATGCTACAGGGGCTGTAAAGTTAGTGTAATTTATAATATAGTGTATGTAGCTGTGGTCTCACAATTGTCATGTGATATTTGCCCCAATGTTCATTTTAAGCAGCATACAAAAGGGAAAGAGTCAAGCATGGAAGGGAGCCTAACTGTGCTGCCATGGGTGGAATGACCTCTGAGTGGGAAGATCATTCTCCAGAGGGCTTCAAGGAATTGTAGTTTTACAGCACAGCATGCAAGACAGCTCAGGTGTGCTGCAATAGGTGGTGTGGCTGATGTGTGGGAAGGAGATAAGTGACCCCACACTTACAAACAAGGGATCCTGGAGATTGTAGTTGGAGGGAGGGTACAGAAACAGAAAATTGCTAGTTCCCACCAACAAAGCAGCAGCATTATGGGGGACTCAGAACAGGGGCATTTACCACAAACACAAGCATGAATCCTAGGTAAGCTTGTCCATTACTATCTGGCAGGTAAATTCTATATGTTATATAACCCCTTTTAAAATTTCCTGCTAATGGGTCTAAAATAGACTTCATATTTAAATCATATCACCATGCTCTTATGTTACTGGTAGTGCTGCGATGTGAATCCTGCAAAGAAAATCTTAACATATATATGAAGAAGTTCTAATATTAATCAAGTTGAATACATATGTATCATTTTACGCATGGATACACTCTACAAGTTCTATTAAATCTCTTTTCACTTTATGTCATTTCAAGGGTGATTTTCTCCCATTGACAGAAAATAAATCTTGCGATAATAAAGACAAGTGCCTGCGGCGGTCTATATTCCCAACATTCATCTGCAAAACTAAAATCACCCCCCAAACAACCCCCCCGTTTGTGGTTTCTATTTTACCATTAAATGTTCCCCCCCCCCCCCCAAGGAAAGGCATCTTCCTTAACCCCTTAAGGACCCGGGGGATTTTTGCACTTTAGTTTTTTCCTCCATAATTGTTTCAATTTTGCACTTAAAAATCCATATGATGGATTATTTTATGCATCACCAATTCTACTTTGTAATGACGTCAGTCATTTTACCCAAAAATCTATGGCGAAATGGGAAAAAAAAATCATTGTGCGATAAAATTGAAGAAAAAACATAATTTTTTTAATTTGGGGCTTCTGTTTCTACACAGTACAAATTTTCTGTAAAAATGACACCTTCTCTTTATTCTGTATTTTATCCATATGATTAAAATGATACCCTACCTATGTATGTTTGATTTTGTCGTACTTCTGAAAAAAAATCATAACTACATGCAGGAAAATGTATACGTTTAAAATTCTCATCTTCTGACCCCTATAACTTTTTTTATTTTTCCACATATGGGGCGGTATAAGGGCTAATTTTTTGCGCCGTCATCTGAAGTTTTCAACTGTACTATTTTTGTATTGATCGGACTTATTGATCACTTTTTATTCATTTTTTCATGTTATAAAAAATGACCAAAAATGCACTATTTTGGACTTTGGAATTTTTTTGTGCATACGCCATTGACCGTGTGGTTTAATTAATGATATATTTTTATAATTTGGACATTTCCACAAGCGGCAATACCACATATGTTTATTTTTATTTACACATTTTTTTTTTTTTATGGGAAAAGGGGGGTGATTCAAACTTTTATTAGGGAAGGGGTTAAAGGATCTTTATTAACTTTTTTTTCACTTTTTTTTAGCAGTGATATAGCTCCCACAGGGGCCTATAACACTGCACACACTGATGGATTCTCATAGGAAATCATTGATCAATGATTCTGCTGTTACGCTGAGCGCTCCGGGTCCCTGCTCCTCCCCGGAGTGCTCACAGCGTTCTCTTATTCGCAGCGCCCCGGTCAGACCTGCCGACCGGGTGCGCTGCGATAATGCTCCCAGCCGGGATGCAATTTGCGATGCGGGACGTGCCCGCTCGCGATGCGCATCCCGACTCGCTTACCAGACCCGTTCCCCGTCTGTTCCCCGTCTGTGCTCCTTAGGGTGCGCGCACGCCGGGTCCTTGCAATTTAAAGGGCCGGTGCGCCACTGATTGGCGCATGAGGTTTTAATCAGTACTTTCACCTGTGCACCTCCCTACTTATACCTCACTTCCCCTGCACTCCCTCGCCTTGTTGCCATTGTGCCAGTGAAAGCATTTCCTTGTGTGTTCCTAGCCTGTGTTCCAGACCTCCTGCCGTTGCCCCTGACTACGATCCTTGCTGCCTGACCTGACCTTCTGCTACGTCCGACCTTGCTCTTGTCTACTCCCTTGTACCGCGCTTATCTCAGCAGTCAGAGAGGTTGAGCCGTTGCCGGTGGATACGACTTGGTTGCTACCGCCGCTGCAAGACCATCCCGCTTTGCGGCGGGCTCTGGTGAATACCAGTAGCAACTTAGAACCGGTCCACCGACACGGTCCACGCCAATCCCTCTCTGGCACAGAGGATCCACCTCCAGCCAGCCGAATCGTGACATCTGCCACTTGATGCTCATGCCTGGATCTCAGGCACTGAGCAGTCTTTCGGCGATCGGACACCGAGGCAGTCCCAAACAGACCCCTGAGCTAACCGGCATTAGTTTAGTTTCACTTTAGACGTGGCGATCAACTTAGACGCTTCTAAAGGGTTTATAGCGTGCGGCACCGCAATCAGTGGCGCGAGCTGTTAGCCACAGGTCCCGGCCGTTGTTAGAGGTCGGGCCCGAGTTATAGAACGGGAGCAGACTCAGGACCTACAGGTACGCCCTGGGTCCTTAAGAGGTTAAAGGGGTACTCTGGTGGAAAACCAGGCGCAATCCTTTCAGTACTTATTAGCAGTTGTATGCTACAGAGGAAATTTTTTTCTTTTTGAATTGTCCACAGTGCTCTCTGCTGACACCTATGTCTGTGTCAAGAACTGTCCAGAGCGGCATAGTTTTGTTATATAGATTTTCTCCGGCTCTGGACAGTTCCTGATACGGGCATCAGGTGTCAGCAGAGAGCACTGCGGACGAGACAAAAAAGAAATTAAAAAATAAATGAATTTCCTCTGTAGTGTACAGCTGCTAATAGGTACTGGAAGAGTAAAGATTTTTTTAATAGAAGTCATTTATAAATCTGTTAAACTTTTATGGCACCAGTTGATAAAAAAATAAAAATAAATTTCGCCGGAGCGCCCCTTTAAGGAATCCTGAAAGAATTTTTGCAAGCTTAGCACAATGTCTTCTCTGCAATTACCTTCTCCTGGCATCAACTCCCACACATCACTATAATGATTTACAGGCGGCTTTCATTGTTTCATCGCAACCCCCTTTCGTATTGTTCCCCTTGCGATAAATCGCTTCTCTTGCAGTATGTTACAGGTTCGGATAACACTCCTTCCAATTCAGCTTTTGCAGCGTGGCAGTGTTGGCGGTGGGGGAGGGGGGGTTTGCAGATGCAAAGGAGAAGAACTGTATGTGTGGAATTGCTATAGATTGACATATAGAGTGAAGAACAGATCTATTATTTATTTCCTAAAGGAAATAGGGGAAGATTCATGAGGGTTGTCTTTGGTAAGTAATTTTTTAGTAATTTTTTTTCTTCGTTTTTTTCTTACGTGCACCAAATGTATTAAAAATAAATTTAAAAAGCTCTCAAATCCTTTATAAATTTTGCAAACAAGCAAAAAAAATAAAATAAAATAAATAAAAACAATCATCAATTCCATTAATCCTCTTCTCTGCAAATTTTCTGCACTAAAAAAGTTGCAACTTTTTGTGCGACTTTTTGTGTGAATTTTTAATCCCGCAGGCATCCCGCAGGCAGTTTGGTAAGACAGGTCTGACCTGTGACTTTTTGGAGGGGACATTGGCAGTTTATAAATACTTTACCAATCCCACTTTTAAAAGCGGCTTTGCACAAATCGCCTTACACTTGTAAAGAACAGAAAAGTCGCATGGAAAAGTGCCTAGGCGCACAAAAGCCATTTTAAAGGGGTTGTGTGCTGCCCTGACTTTCGGAGCTCCACTCACAGCGTCCGGAAGTTCATTACTCCAAACGCTGTGTGCGGGCTTCCATGTTCGCGCCTCGCCCGCCCCCTCGTGACATCTCGCCCGCCCCCTCAACGAAAGTCTATGGGAAGGGGGCTCGACCGCTGTCACGCCCCCTTCCCATAGACTTTGGTAGAGGGGGCAGGCATGACGTCACGAGGGGGTGGGCGAGGCGCGAACACGGAAGCCCGCACACAGCGTTCGGAGTAATAAACTTCCTGACGCTGTGAGCCGAGCTCCGAAAATTAGGGCACCGCACAACCCCTTTAAGCACCAAATGTAAGCCAAAAAAACATTCTATGTAGCTTTATAAATGTCCCCTATAGTCCGTACACTAAATGGGATTATTAAGGTTAAAAATTTGTTACCTGAAGCTGGAAGTGATTTTGGGAAGAACTATAGATATGTAGTAAGGGATGTCTTTAGGTCAATATTAAAGGGGTTATCCAGGAAAAAAAACTTTTATTTACATATCAACTGGCTCCAGAAAGTTAAACAGATTTGTAAATTACTTTTATTAAAATTTTTTAATCCTTTCAGTACTTATGAGCTTCTGAAGTTAAGGTTGTTCTTTTCTGTCTAAGTGCTCTCTGATGACACGTGTCTCGGGAAACGCCCAGTTTAGAAGCAAATCCCCATAGCAAACCTCTTCTAAACTGGGCGTTTCCCGAGACACGTGTTATCAGAGAGCACTTTGACAGAAAAGAACAACCTTAACTTCAGAAGCTCATAAGTACTGAAAGGATTAAGATTTTTTAATAGAAGTAATTTACAAATCTGTTTAACTTTCTGGAGCCAGTTGATATATATAAAAAAAAGTTTTTTCCTGGAATACCCCTTAAATTTTACCCTAGGGGGCAGTGTTACTCTTTTACTAGTTGTTAGTGTTATAGAGTAATATGAATTATTGTTAGCACCAGGTATACTATAGGCCAGTGTTCCCCAACCAGTGTGCCTCCAGCTGTTGCAAATCTACAACTCCCAGCATGCCCGTACAGCCAACGACTGTCCAGGCATGCTGGAAGTTGTAGTTTTGCAACAGCTGGAGGCACACTGGTTGGGAAACAATTCAATAGGCGTTTGTTTTGTCAAAACTAGAACGGTATACTTATCTAAATAAAGTATGGCACTTACTGGACAGTGTATGGCTCTATGTAGCCACTTGTGGCATTTTGTAAGCACTCTATAGCTCTATAAGCAGTACGGTGGCTCAGCGCTGGGGTCCAAGGTTCAAATCCCACCAAGGACGACATCTGCAACGAGTTTGTATATTCTCACAGTGTTTGCATGGGTTTTCTCAGGGTACTCCGCTTTCCTCCTAAAACATAGTGATAGGTAAATTTAGATTGAGTCTCAATGGGAACAGAGGCCAATTTGAGTGTACAGGACTATGGAATCTGTGTGTTACATAAATAAAGAATTATTATGTATATTATGTATTAAGGCAATGCGGGAAACAATAATTTTTCTTGTATTGTGCTGCTACTGTTTGGTTTTATTATTAAAGGGGTATTCCAGGATTTTTTTTTATTTGACTATGCTACAGGGGCTGTAAAGTTAGTGTAGTTCATAATATAGTGTCTGTACCTGTGTGTGATGGTTTTCCCAAAAATTCTTCTGTGATTTTCACCCCAATATTTATTTTTAACAGCATACAAAATGACTGTTATCTAAGATTTTTCCCAGGTTGCAATGCGGCCGAGACCTGACTCACTAGTCAGCTGATGACAGGGAGCCTGTCTGCTTCAATGGGTGGAGCGATCGCTTGGTGGGAGAGAGATCAATCTGCAACTAATGCAACAGCTGTAGGCACCCTCATTGAAAACCACAGGTCTTTTGAATGGATGCAGCTCATTTATGTTTCAATGAGTGGGGTGGCTCATATGTGGGAGGGAGGTAAATGGAATTATGGGATTTGTAGGGGAAAAAAAGGAAAGTCAAACAGGAAATACCAGTTCACAAAAAGCTAGCCACATTGTCATGGTAATCTCACAACATAGCCATTTAGCCCCAAGACAAGTGCAGACCCTTCCTAAGCATGTCCATTACTGTCTGGCAGGTACGTACTAAAATCACCTTATAGCGGAGAACCCCTTTAACTTGACAGATTTCCTTTTCAGCAAGCTGTTGGCCATCACAAAAGATTGTTTACCATGGTAATCTGAAACTGCCAAGATCTGCCATTTCTGACAATTTTTATCTTATATGTATGAACGACATTAAAGAGGTTATCCACCATAACATGATTTTAGTACTTACCTGCCAGACAGTAATGGAAATGCTAAGGAAGGATCTGTGCTAGTTTTAGAGCTAAATAGCTGTGTTGTCCACCATAATGCTGCTGATTTTTTTTTTAATGAAATGGCTATTTCCTGTTGAAGTGTTGTTCCTCCAACTACAAGTCCTAGGATCCCTTGTTTGTAAGTGTGAGGTCACTTTTCTTCCTCCCACACATCAGCCACCCCACCCATTGCATCACACCTGAGCTGCCTTGCATGCTCTGCTGTAAAACTACAATCCCTTGAAGTCCTCAGTAGAATGATCTCCTTCCCTCCACTCAGAGCTTGCTCTACCCATTGAAGCACAGGGATGCTCCCTTTCAACACCTGACTAGTGATGTAATGTCTCAGGCCACACTGCAACCTGGGAAATCTTAGACAACACTCATTTTGTATGCTGCTGAAATTAACATTGGAGCAAAGATCACATAAGATTTCGAGACCAGCCATCAAACACAGGTACAGACACTATATTATGAACACTAACTGTACACTAACTTTACAGCCCCTGAAGCACAGTTAAATATATATATAAAAAAAACGGAAAACCCCTTTAAGGCTACTTACAAAGGTACAGTTCATAAATTCAATAAAACAGAAAACTTTCAATAATGCTATGTAATTCCAATGTGTTCCTGTGTGTATGTCTGTATGCATGCCGCCTCCTGTGTAAAGTGCTGTATACTGCAGAAATGTGAACTCTCATCTACATGGAAACAAACTCCTGCCCTTTCCATTTCCTCTCTTAAATTGAGAATATTGATTTTAAAGGTCCAGCAATGTCAATCAGGTTTAATAGCTTGAGCCCAATTCCAGAAGTACTAATTGCATTCTGTATGAAGAGCCGCAGACTGGTTTTGAAAGTTTTAACCCTTCTAGTTCTTATCAGCTGCTGTATGCTCCAGAGGAAGTTGTGTAGTTCTTTCAAGTCTGACCACAGTGCTCTCTGCTGTCACCTCTGTCCATGTTGGGAACTGTCCAGAGCAGGAGAGGTTTGCTATGGGAAATTGCTCATGCTTTGGTCAATTCTTGACAAGGACAGAGGTGGCAGCAGGGAGCACTTTGGTCAGACTAGAAAGAACTACACAACTTCCTCTGGAGTATACAGCAGCTGATCAGTCCTGGAAAGATTAAGATTTGTAAGTAATTTACAAGTCTGTTTCTGGCCCCAGTTAACTCCTAATATGCCTAGACAGTATTTGCTTTTATCAAAATAACGAGCTGGATTAACTTTTGTGGATGTAGATTTGATGTAGGACTGGGGACGCTGCTGACCTGTCTGTATTCAGATATTGACTGTAGGGTTTATCTAACCCAGTATTTCCAAACCAATGTGCCTACAGCTGTTGTAAAACTACAATTCCCATAATTCCTAGACAGCCTTTGCTTTTATCACAACGACAAGCATGATTTCCTGTTATAGATGTGGATTTGACATAGGTCCAGGGATGCTGCTGGCCTGTCTGTGCTAAGATGTTAACCCGTAGGGTTTACCTAACCCAGTGTTTCCAAACCAGTGTTCCTCCAGCTGTTGTAAAACTACAATTCCCAGCATACCTCGACAGCCTTTTGCTTTTATCACACCGACAAGCTGGATTTCCTATTGTGGATATGGATTTGACGTAGGTCCAGGGACGCTGCTGGCCTGTCCGTGCTCAGATGTTGACCCGTAGGGCTTACCTAACCCAGTGTTGCCTTTGCAATGTACTACCAACTGTTGCAAAACCACAACTCCCAGCAAGCCTGGACAGCCGAAGTACTGGGAGTTGTAGTTTTGCAACAGCTAGAGGCCTCCTGGTTGAGAGACACTGCTTTAACCTTTAAGTTCCACCAGACACAAGCTTAGCTTGAGAGCCAAAAGCTGTTGAATGCAATCACATTCAGTGCATAGCAATGTATACCTTTCCATACAGTGTATAACTTTACATAAATTGTCTAGCTTGTCATTTAAGCTCCCACAATGAACTGCAGTCTAGTAACAGACCACCAGCTGATCCGATGTGATTCTGTAAAACTTTTCCCCTGCTTTGATAACAGTTTTCTTAGTTATTCTTCCGCTAAGGGTAAAGGCTATTGTGTACCTCAAAGAATAAGGTAGCCTGGCGTATTCTGCGTAAGCAAAGTACAAAATAATTCCTTGGGGTGATCTGGGTCAATGGGCTGCCCACTTTTTGCATTTTTTTTATTTATTTTTTTGCTTGCATTTCTTTAGTTCTTTTTTTTTTTTTTTAGAACAGTGATACAATGACACAGCACTTTCTGGCCGTTCTTCTGCCAGTGAAGGCGTAAAGTAGATAATTGGTCAGCAGGATATCTGTACATAGCGCTGCCGGCGGCAATCCTTTTTACTATTTTTTTTGTACAAAAACTTTTGATATGTTGTAAAGCATTGCTTTCATTAGAACATTTTCAGTATTTCATACTGAAAAAGCCAGTCAAACAACTGCCCCCTTGCCTGCTTGGACACATATTAGTCCTGCTGTATCCATGCATCATCACCTATGTCATGGACACACTTCCTTGATTGACAGCTGTGAGTGCAGGGCTCAGAGCTGGAGGAACAATCCTCCCACTGTCAGCTTGTGTCCCGCTACTGTCAGTGAGGACAAGCTGGGAGTTGTAGCCTTGCTAATGCTAGGGGAGATGTGAGCAGACAGCATACTGAAGGAGGGGGCGGAGACCTGCACAGTGAGGCCACGCCCCCTCCCTTTGAGAGGAATTCAGACTACTGAGCTAAATTAAAAGTGTAATAAAAAAAAAAATAAAGGTGCTAGACACATAAAAGTAGATAAAAAAAAGTGTTGGATCTGACGGGTATGCTTTAAGGTTCACCAAATTTTCACAGGTTCGAAGGAGATAAGCATTTCCCTCTTTCAGACCATGAGTCATAAATTAGTAAGAAGGAAGTGTCATTGTCACCGCATCAGCAGCATAGCACTCAATTAGACAGCTGTCCCCCGGAATCCACAGCGCAGAGTTAAACGTATACATAATAAAACAAAAGGCGGCTATAACGGCTTTATGGTTATAATTATAATTATTGTATTAGCGGTTCTCTGAAACATCCACTTAAGAAATAATTTTAATGTCTATGTTTAAAGATCATTTAAAGTAAAATAAAATGAGAGACTCTCATTTACATATATATATATATATATATATATATATATATATATATATATATACATATATATATACATATATATAATTTGACTTTTTGCCTCCAAGTTTTTCTTGTGAGCAGAAGTGGAAATATAATTAAGATAGTCCTACTGAGAAGACAGGGCAAGAAAAGGACACAAAATCTGTTCATCCTGTAAATATAGGCACAGTGATTGGGCAACGATGCATGTAGTCCTATAGTGACCACTGGGGTTGAGCAAGCCGAGCCGAGCAGTGGCGCGTGGCGGGGGGGGGGGTTCACAGGAACAGACCAGCGGTGAAACCAGCCAATGATCAGCAAAGGAAGAATGTCCAGCAGCAGTGGGTGAATTACAACAATTTTTATTAAATCCCCAAATAAACGAAAAATGCAGGTACAAGTTTCTAGGCATTTTTGGCCTAGGGACCCTTTATCATGGCATACTTCAAGTTAGAATACTTTGATTAAAATACCCCATAAAAGGGTTTATATGTATGTTTTCAATGCAGCCCTACAGTATTGTGTAAGGCATCAGATAAAGTAAGTACAGAAGCAGGGACTCCTGTCAAAGACAGAAGTCCCTGCTCATGCCTTACCATTTAGGCCCCCCTACATGGTCATGGGATAGCTGCTCATGTGTTTGATAGGGATCCCTGCTCCTGAACTATTGTATACTTTTTTTCATTTAATTTGCTTACCTTTAGTGGCTACCAATCAAAATCCTGTTTCCTCAGTAGGAAAGTGCTTTTGTAACAATAAGAAGTCCACTTTGGCTGTGGTGTAAGCATATTCTCTAAACAACATCTATCTGCCTTCCTATATTCGGCATTTAATGTTCTGCAGCAGTAAGTATTTTCTGTTTTTACTTTCTCACAGAATCTTGATGAACTAACAAGTATCGTCAATGATATTGCAAACTATTTGTAAATGAGCCTTTCCTTCTATGGGATACATCTGTTTGTATTCCAGTTTTATTTCCAAGTTCTGCTTTCTTCCATTCATAAATAATTGAGTCACCAGCTATTAGGTTTTATGTGACAAATGCCATAGCGGTGTCTTTGGCAGTAATATGCGCTGATTCAGCGGACTCTGGAAGAGTTCTTCTACAGACGCGATGAACTTCCTTTTTTTTAATGGACGATACAAAGTTATGATAAGTTTCCCTCATCGAGAGCTACTTTCCGAGCATTATTTTTCTTTTGCTTGTTTTCTCTGGGCCTGATTTATGACTGATAAACGTCCCAAAGAAAGAGACCTTCACGCACCATTCTTTCACGTATAATTGGATCTGTCCTGGTTTGTTTCATTTGCCTGCATTTATAAATCCCACAGGCCCTTTAAATACTGAAAAAAACTCAGATGTTGCTGGAGTAGGGTAAATCGCTGTTTCCAAATTTAATTGAGCTATTGGGATTGGAAGGATTTTTGGACAATTAAAGAAAACTTCTAAAACAAAGAGAAAAGATTTCAGCATCTTACGGTTAAAATATATTGGGTGAAACCCTACTATAGGGCATTAGTCACCCAGTAGGGTCATTCCACATAATCTAATATGCTTACTGGATATATAGGTGATCAAAAAAGACTAAGAGTCCTATTAGATGGCTCGATGCTCTATGTAAATGAGCGCTGGTCTATGAGAACGTTGCTTGGTTACAGAATATATTCAAGGCTTAGGCATCAGACAAAGAGAGCCAATCAAATCATTGCTACATTTGTGTGGGCCTTTGCTGCAATCATCTATTGGCCGCACATTCGCTATCACAGGTTGAGATTTGCAGCAGATCAGCTTCACAATAAGCATTTGCTTGTTCATCAGCTAATTGCTGATCCTGTTTGGCCAATAATAGCAATGTCAAAAAGTTAATGTATTAACCAATTAAGGACACATGACGTACCGGTACATCATGAGTCCGCTCCCGATCCATAATGGGGGGCCACGGCGTGGCCCCGCGTCATAGCGGGTCGGGCCCGGCCTCTAACAATGGCCGGGACCCGTGGCTAATAGTGCGCGGCATTGATCGCGGTTCCGCGCGCTATTAACCCTTTAATAAAGTGAAAGCATGCCGGTTAGCTCAGGGAGCTGTTTGGGATAGCTGCGGTGAAATTGCGGCATCCCTAACAGCTTACAGGACAGCCGGAGGGTCCCTACCTGCCTCCTCGCTGTCCGATCGCTGAATGACTGCTCAGTGCCTGAGATCCAGACATGAGCAGTCAAGCGGCTGAATCATTGATCACTGGTTTCCTATGAGAAACCAGTGATTAATGTAATAGATCAGTGTGTGCAGTGTTATAGGTCCCCAGGGGAGCTATAACACTGCAAAAAAAAAGTGGAAAAAAAAGTGAACAAAGATCATTTAACCCCTTCCCTATTAAAAGTTTGAATCACCCCCCTTTTTCCATAAAAAAACACATTGTAAATTAAAATAAAAATAGACATATATGGTATTTCCGCGTGTGGAAATGTCGGAATTATAAAAATATATTGTTAATTAAACCGCACGGTCAATGGCGTACGCGCAAAAAAATTCCAAAGTCCAAAATAGTGCATTTTTGGTTACTTTTTATATCATGAAAAAATTTATAAAAAGCGATCAATAAGTCCTATCAATGCAAAAATGGTACCGCTAAAAACTTCAGATCATGGTGCAAAAAAATGAGCCCTCATACTGCCCCATACGCCAAAAAATAAAAAAGTTATAGGGGTCAGAAGATGACAATTTTAAACGTATTAATTTTCCTGCATGTAGTTATGATTTTTTCCAGAAGTACGACAAAATCAAATCTATATAAGTAGGAAATCATTTTAATTGTATGGACCTACAGAATAAAGATAAGTTGTCATTTTTACCGAAAAATGTACTACGTAGAAACGGAAGCACCCAAAAGTTACAAAACAGCGTTTTTTTTTTCAATTTTGTCTCACAATGATTTTTTTTTCTGTTTCGCCATAGATTTTAGGGCAAAATGACTGATGTCATTACAAAGTAGAATTGGTGGCGCAAAGAATAAGCCATCATATGGATTTTTATGTGCAAAATTTAAAGAGTTATGATTTTTTAAAGGCAAGGAGGAAAATCCGAAAATGCAAAAACGGAAAAACCCTCGGTCCTTAAGGGGTTAAGGAAAGAAAAAAACAAACCAATCCCATTCTATGTTAAATGTCCCTTAAATCTAAAACTAACATTGTTCAGATGCTAGCATTAACCCTACACTTGTCTGAAGTGTCAAGTGCAGCATTTCCCAATCAGTTTGCCTCCAACTGTGTAAAGCTACAACTCCCTGCATGTCATGGCTGTCCAGGCATTGTTAGAGTTGTAGTTTTGCAACAGTTTGAGGCCCATTGGTTGGGGTCAAGGCCTCGTAGCAACATAAAATAAAGGGTTTGTCTAAAACCAGCGTTCACCACCAAATTATGGCTAATGAAGGTCAGCTAGAGGCAGAGTTGCTAAGAACAAGCTGAAAATGGAAGGTCTCTGCTTATGTAGCTCAGTGAGTACAGGAAGGGTGGTAAGGTGGAAAATACATAGTAACATAGTAACATAGTTTATAAGGTCGAAAAAAGACAAGAGTCCATTAAGTTCAACCTATAACCCTAATGAGTCCCTACTGAGTTGATATATAGATCTGGAATCCATAACTTGTAATGTTATTATACTCCAAAAATGCATCCGGACCCCTTTTAAATTATCTTACAGAGTTCACCACAACCACCTCCTCTGGGAGAGAATTCCACAGTCTCATTGCTCTTACAGTAAAGAACCTCCGTCTGTGCTAGTGTAGAAACCTTCTTTCCTCTAGAAGTAGAGGATGCCCCATTTGTTATAGATACAGTCCTGTGTATAAATAGATCATGGTAGAGATCTCTGTACTGTCCCCTGATATATTTATACATAGTTATTAGGTAGCCCCTAAGCCTTCTTTTTTCTAAACTAAATAACCCTAATTCTGATAATCTTTCTGGGTACTGTAGTCCTCCCATCCCCCGTATTACCCTGGTTGCCCTTCTTTGAACCCTCTCCAGCTCCACTATATCTTTCTTGTACACTGGTGACCAGTACTGTACACAGTATTCTATGTGTGATCTGACTAGTACTGTACACAGTATTCTATGTGTGGTCTGACCAGTACTGTACACAGTATTCTATGTGTGGTCTGACTAGTGATTTGTACAGCGGTAGAACTATTTCCTTGTCGTGGGCATCTATGCCCCTATTGATGCACCCCATGATTTTATTTGCCTTGGCAGCAGCTGCCAAGGCAAATAAAATCATGGGGTGCATCAATAGCTAAATTTACTATTAACTAAGACTCCCAAGTCCTTATCCATGTCAGTCGTCCCAAGTGTTTTCCTATCTAATACATAATCCCAGCCCAGATTTTTCCTCCCCATGTGCATTACCTTACATTTATCAGTGTTGAACCTAATCTGCCAATTCCCAGCCCAAACCTCCTACCTATCCAGATCCATTTGTAATAGTGCACTGTCCTCTATAGTGTTATCTACTATACACAGTGCACTGTCCTCTATAGTGTTTACTGCTTTACAGAGTTTAGTATCATCTGCAAAGATTGCTACTTTACTATACAACCCTTCTACAAGGTCATTAATAAACATATTAAATAGAAATGGACCCAAGACTGACCCCTGTGATACCTCACAGTAACCACTAGTAACAGCAACCCAATCAGAATAAGTACCATTAAAGGCATATTCCAGGAATTTTTTTATTTGACAGTGCTACAGGGGCTGTAAAGTTAAAGTAGTGCATAATATAGTGTGTGACGGTTTTCTCACAATTCTTCTGTGACTTTCACCCCAATATTTATTTGTAACAGCATACAAAATGACTGTTGTCTAAGATTTTTCCCAGGTTGCAATGCGGCCAAGACCAGATCACTAGTCAGCTGATGACAGGGAGCCTGTCTGCTTCAATGGGTGGAGCGATCGCTTGGTGGGAGAGAGATCAATCTACAACTAATGCAACAACTTCAGGCACCCTGAATGAAAACCGTTTGTAATTTGTAAATTACTTCTATAAAAAAAATCATAATCCTTTCAGTACTTAGTAGCTGCTGAAGTTGGGTTGTTATTTACGTCTAAGTGCTCTCTGATGACACCTGTGTCGGGAACTGTCCAGGGTAGAAGCAAATCCTCATAGCAAACCCCTTCTACTCTGTGCAGTTCCCGAGACAAGCAGGGATGTAAGTAGAGAGCACTGTTGCCAGACAGAAAAAAACAACTCAATTTCAGCAGCTGATAATTATTGGAAGGATTAATATTTTTTAATAGAAGTAATTTACAAATCTGTTTAAAGGGGTACTCCGGTGAAAACCTTTTTTCTTTTAAATCAACTGGCTCCGGAAAGTTAAACAGATTTGTAAATTACTTCTATTAAAAAATCTTAATCCTTCCTGTACTTATTAGCTGCTGAATACTACAGAGGAAATTATTTTCTTTTTGGAAGGCTCTCTGATGACATCACGAGCACAGTGCTCTCTGCTGACGTTATTATAATAATACGTTTTTATTTATTATTGTCCTTAGTGGGATTTGAACCCAAGGCAGCAGTGCTAACCACTAAGCCACCATGCTGCCCTATGCATAAATCTGCCCTGCACGGTTGCTAAAATGGACAGAGATGTCACCAGTGTTCCAAAAAGGAAGGAATTTCCTCTGTAGCATTCAGCAGCTAATAAGTACTGGAAGGATTAAGATTTTTTAATAGAAATAATTTACAAATATGTTTAACTTTCTGGCACCAGTTGATTTAAAAGAAAAAAAGGTTTTCACCGGAGTACCCCTTTAACTTTCTGGAGCCAGTTTATTAAAAAATAAAGTTTTTTCCTGGAATACCCCTTTAATTCCTTTAGAACATGGGGGTGAATGCCGTCTGTATCTGATGATTTGTCTATTTAGATTTTTTGTAGGCGGCACTGTACTTCTTCCTGGGTTAGACAGGTGACCTGTACTGGGGAGTTTACCTTATCTCACTGTATTTCACCTGGCATTTCATTTTCCACAGTGAACACGGCGGAGAAGAATTTGTTTAATATATTAGCTTTTTCCTGAGCCCCGTTTATTATTTCTTCCTCATCAATTTTTAAAGGGCCAACACTTTCATTTTTAACCTTTTTGCTATTTCTATAGTTAAAAAAACATTTTGGGGTTAGTTTTACTCAGTCTTTCTGTCTCTATTTTTGCGGCTTTTATCAGTTTTTTGCATATTTTACATTTTTCTCTATAGCTGTTTAATGCTTCTTAACTGCTGCACTCTTTTAATTGTTTAAATGTTTAAATGCTTTATTTTTTATCATTTATTGCCCCCTTAACATTTTTATTCATCCATATCGGTTTTCTTTTATTTCTGACCCTTTTATTCCCATAAGGTATATACATTTTACAGTGAGAATTTAAGATATTTTTAAATGTCTCCCATTTAGTGTCAGTATTCTTGTTTTTGGGGACATTATCCCAATTTATATTGTTATGGGCTTCTCTGAGTTGATCAAACTTTGTCTTCCTAAAGTTCATTGTTTTTGTGGCTCCTCAAGATATTCCCTTATTGAAGAACAAGTTATAATGTATTATATTATGATCACTATTTCCTAGGTATCGTTGCTACCTGCACATTATTTACCCTGTCAGGTCTGTTGGTTAATATTAAGTCCAGTAGGGCGCCCCCTCTGGTCGGGCCCTGTACCATTTAAGACAGATAATTGTCTTTAGCTATAGTTAGAAACCTGTTTCCTTTATGAGATTCACAGGTCTCAGTCTCCCAGTTTATATCAGGATAGTTAAATTCCCCCATTATTATCACCTCATTTTGATTTGCTGCCTTGTTTATTTGCCTCATTAATTGATCTTCTGCTTCTTCCATTATGTTTGGTGGCTTATAGCAAAACCCTATCAGATTTTTTTTAGTTTCATCTCCATATATTTCTACCCATAGTGACTCTACATTATTGTTTCCCTCCCATCTATCCTCCCGCAGTGCGGCCTTTAGACTCGATTTCACATAAAAACTCCTCCCCCTTTACGTTTTGTCCGCTCCTTCCTGAATAGACTATAACCCTGTATGTTGACTGCCCAGTAACAGCTATCGTCCAACCAAGTATCTGTTATACCCACTATGTCATAATTCTCCACAGACATCAACCACTTCAGTTCCTCTGTTTTATTGGACAGACTTCACCCCCAGATATATTAATAAGTCCCCCCTCTCTATCTACACTATTTTCCCCCTCTATGTTGTAGGTTCCCTCCCCCACAGTACCTAGTTTAAACATTCCTCCACTCTTCTGGCTATCTTCTCCCCAAGCACAGCTGCACCCTCCTCATTGATGTGCAGCCCGTCTCTACGGTAGAGCCGGTATCCGACAGCGAAGTCGGCACAGTTCTCCATGAACACAAAACCCTGCCTTCATACACCAACTTCTGAGCCACTTGTTTACTTCCCTAATCTCCCACTGCCTCTCTGGTGTGGCTCGTGGTACAGGTAATATTTCAGAAAATATTACCTTGGAGGTCCTTGCCTTAAGCTTGCAGCCTAAGCCCCTGAAATAAGAGGTAGGACACTCCACCTTCCTCTTACTTTGTCATTGGTGCCAATATGTACCATGACTGCTGGGTCCTCTCCAGCCCCACTCAGCAACCTGTCAACCCGATCCGCGATGTGCCGCACTCGAGCACCAGGAAGACAACACACTGTTCAGCGATCCCGGTCTTTGTGACAGATCGCCCTGTCTGTCCCCCTAATAATTGAGTCCCCCACTACCAGTACCTGTCTGTCCTTCCCTGCACTCCTCCCTCCTTACTGGAGCAGACACCTCCCTGGTGGTCAGAGGCAGAGTCTTGCTGCAGTACTGCTGGCTCTAAAATGGCATCCCCCTCATCTGCCAACAGATGGCAGACTTGTTGGGGTGTGCAAGTTCAGGACTAGCCTCCCTGACACTTTCCCCCCCTACCCCATATTCTAATTGTAACCCAGCTAGCTGCCTGACTGTCCTGCACCTCTGTCCCACTATCCTCCCCACCTCTACCCCAGAGAGTACTCAGTGAGCAGGAGACTCCTCTCCAAGTTGTCAATGCGTCTCAGTGCTGCCAGTTGCTCCTCTAGATCCAGGTCCAACAATATGCACCCTCAAACTGTTGTTCAAGGATTGCATACATTGTGCAAGATGCACACTAGACTGCCTTTTCCAACATGGAGGCCATACTAGATATGGGGATTGCAAAAATTAACAGTAAAAAAAAAAACCTATCAAATATTTCAATTAAAGTCCCTGAATTTTAAGTCCCTTAATTTTAAGTCCCTCTCACTTTTATACTTACACTCACTTGTATTCTTCACACTCTTGTATACAGACACACAATCACTAGCTCAAACAATCGCTTAGTATACTTGCTTTTATAGTTACCACCTCTCTCTTACACTGCCTAGAAGTGAACAACTAACCTTGGGTTGTGCTAGCATAGACACCAAACTATTGTATGTAACTGTCTAAACGGAACGCCTGGTCTTCAACCTCACTCTCAGTGACCTATTAAAGGCCATTTCACACGGATGCATTATGGACCCATTCTTGCATCCTTATTACGCCTGCATGCCCTGAACTGACTATGAGTCTGATGACACTTGTTAGTTGTTGTCAGGCCAGGACATGTGGCCAAATATGAGTGGGGCCTCTCACCTCAGCCAAGCCAGATCACCTTGCTCTGTACTGACGAGTGGCAAACACCACAAAACAGCCGTATGCAGATGGGTAGAAACTTCCCTTTTGGGGAGTAGTCTGGCTTGGCATAAATCCCGATAAGCTTTTTATATTCCGTAACAGGAGCCAAGCTGACACCAGGGAACACTACCCGAGAAGGTGGTGTAATGAGCTGTTTTGCATATTCCCCTACCCAGAATGCCCGCGGAGTGCTAATTGGCCTTTTGAAGCTCCATCACACCAGAAGTGGTGGCCTCTCCCTGAGGTAAATACTTATCACCTTTAATATATATATATATATATATATATATATATATATATATATATATATATATATATTCATTCCCAATCTGTTTCAATATGTTCTATGTAATGGTCTCTTTAATGTTTTTTTCCCCATTATATTTTTCTTTTTTTTCCCTATTGAAACTTTTAAAGATGTTTTGTAAATGCGTAACTGTAAACCAACTACTCTTAATGGTCTCATCTGGCACATTTCTATAGAATGCATTATGCAAGGATTGTGTAAATGTCAAATCTTTTATGTTCTAAATTTTAGGATCAGTAAATGGAGAAATATTATGTTGATTATTCTTTCGAGATTCTACAAATAAATGTATCATTTTTTTCCCTTTTTTTTTCTCTTTTTACTTTATGTTCAGAGAAAACCACATTCTACAGTTGGTAAAACAATTCCCTCCTATTGATCACACTGTGTATATATTTTCCACAAATGTTGATGATTTATAGATTCATTTATATGAGCAGTGGGGAATGATTTAATTGGAGGAAGACATGATAGTAAGATTGATGGATGTACACAAGTTATACAAAGAAGAGACAAAAAAATAGACAAGATAAATGGAGGCAGGAATTTTAGAAGTGCTTCATGGGCAGTAAAATCTTACTTAAAGTCCCAATTAACGCAGTACTTACGCCTTACATATACTTTTAAGCAGAGGAAACCATCTGGAGGTTTTGGAGAGCCGGCAAGACAAAATTGACAAGAGATTGGTGCTTATTTTAACATTCTAATAAAAAGTTGGACGTCAACCAGTTTCCCTCTTTCGTTATTTATGGAGGTTCCACGCAATGTAATGTTTACTTGCTATATTTAATCTTTCTTATTTAATCCACTCTCCATACACTAACCTTCTCCTCTACAGAAGGCATCAATTGCATAAAGTCCCTAATTTGCATATTTGGATACATAATTTTAAAGGGGTATTCCAGGAATTAGTTTTACTTGACTATGCTACAGGGGCTGTAAAGTTAGTGTAGTTCATAATATAGTGTCTGTACCTGTGTGTGACGGTTTCCTCACAATTCTTCTGTGATTTTCATCCCAATATTTATTTTTAACAGCATGCAAAATGACTGTTGTCTCCCAGGTTGCATTGTGGCCGAGACCTGACTCACTAGTCAACTGATGACAGGGAGCCTGTCTGCTTCAATGGGTGGAGCGATAACTTGGTGGGAGAGAGATCAATCTTTAACGAATTGTATTTTTGCAACAGCTGTAGGCACCCTGATTGAAAAACACAGGTCTTTTGAATGGATGCAACTCATTTTTTTTTTCAATGGGAAGGGTTGCTGAGGAGTGGGAGGGAGGAAAATTGAATTATGGGATTTGTAAGCAAAGAAATAAATGCAAACAGGAAATACCAGTTCCCAAAAAGCTAGCACAGTGTTATGGTAATCACACAACATCTTGGGGCCATTTAGCCCCAAGACAAGCGCAGATCCTTCCCAAGCATGTCCATTACTGTCTGGCAGGTACGTACTAAAATCACTTTATGGTGGATAACCCCCTTAAATTATAATTTCATGATATCTAACTTGAGGAGTAACTGAAAGAAAAAAAAATCTGTGTCTTAAAAAAAAAGCTGAAAATTATATAGTATTTGTATAATTGTTATTTTAGTTACATACACTACACACACACACACACACACACACACACACACACACACACACACACACACACATATATATATATATATATATATACATACATACATATTTTTACCTTCTATTGACCTTCTTTTGTGTTTCCGGAGGGGTCATAGCATGACATCCAGTCTCCAGTCCCGGAAACGCAGAGGTTTCAGAGACTGGAGCAGCAGCCCCAAAGAGACTGTCTCACAGAGACTGTTACCCACTCTCATTTCTGTGCAGACTTCTTTCTCTCTCTTTAAGTCCTGCTAAATTGGGTGTCATGGCTCTTTGCACTCCTAAATAGCATTGACTTAAAGGAGACTAATTCATTCAATCTATATATTGAAGCAGGGCTGCCATCAGGGTATAAAACAATACATCCACTCTGGGACAATATATTACTTCTGCAGTGACTAAACAATATAATCATACTGTAAGAAAAGAAAAAAATACATTATACTGTACACAGACCAGTATCACCACAACACTATACAAATCACCACAACACTATACAAGGGACAAATAATTGCGCCTCACCATGACCACTACCTTTACCATTGACTAACACTGCTTTATTGTTATTGAATAAAAAACCACTATACAAAGACCAATATCCCCTCATAGAGTGACCTTATAAAGTAGATACCAGCTGTACACAGGTGCTGTAGACTGTATAAGTGATTCCATGTAAGCGATAACAGTTACGTACTCGCGGGGGCGTCATCTCTGATCGGAGTCGTTTATTTTTCTCTTTCTTCTCCATCTGTCCTGGGTCATCATGAAGACGTTTCCCGACCACAAATCATCTCCACCAAATCTGCTGGACAAACATATTAGGCTTCTCGCTACAGCACAATCCTCACCTAACAATACAAACCCACATATATATCCCACTGCTACATATAGTATTAGGCCCCAACATTGCCCCTATGGAGTATTAAGCCAGAAACATTGCTCTCATAGTATATTATGTACCACCATAGTATATTAAGCCCGTCACATTGCCTATAGTATATTATGCCCCGAACATTGCCCCATAGTATATTATGCCCCTGACATTGCCCCCATATTATATTATGCCCCTGACATTGCCCCCATAGTATACTATGTCCATGACATTGCCCCCATAGTATATTATGCCCCTGACATTGCCCCCATAGTATATTATGCCCCTGACATTGCCCTGATAGTATACTATGCCCCTGACATTGCCCCCATAGTATATTATGCCCCTGACATTGCCCTGATAGTATACTATGCCCCTGACATTGTCCTCATAGTATATTATGCCCCTGACATTGCCCCCATAGTATATTATGCCCCTGACATTGCCCTGATAGTATACTATGCCCCTGACATTGTCCTCATAGTATATTATGCCCCTGACATTGTCCTCATAGTATATTATGCCCCTGACATTGTCCTCATAGTATATTATGCCCCTGACATTGCCCCCATAGTATATTATGCCCCTGACATTGCCCCCATAGTATATTATGCCCCTGACATTGCCCCCATAGTATATTACGCCCCTGACATTGCCCCCATAGTATATTACGCCCCTGACATTGCCCCCATAGTATATTGTGCCCCTGACATTGCCCCCATAGTATATTATGCCCCTGACATTGCCCCCCATTGTATTATATGCCCCCGAGATTATTGGCCCTCATTATAGATTATTCCCCTCATATTGGCCCCCATTGTAAATGATGGATTATGGCTTAGAGAATCCAATTGACGTACGTGCAGGTGCCCTGTAGGCAAGGAAATCCCCTTATGTCTTTAAATAAAAATAACATCACTCCATTACTGTTTATTACATTGTGTCTATCTGGGCATGCTGGGAATTGTAGTTTTGTAACAGATGGAGGTGCATGGTTTGGAGACCTCTGGCATACAATGTAATAAATAAGTATCTTATTAAGTTCATACCCCATGACATTTTTGCCCCCCTAAGTTTTAGCCCAACTGCATAGACACTCGGCGCTGCTACATCTTCGTGCTTATAAAAGTCCTGCAAAATATTTGCCAAATAGACTGAATTTAATTCTTAAATGGAATTGATTTTGCAGAAGAAGAATATCAAGTGGTTCGTACCTTCTAATTTGGGTGCAGAAGAAGAGGTCTACCTTAAAGGGGTACTCTGCCCCTAGACATCCTATCCCCATCCAAAGGATAGGGGATGAAATGTCTGATTGTGGGGGTCCCGTCGCTGGGGACCCTTGCGATCTCCTTGCTGCGCCCGGCATTCCTTTAGAGCGTTGGGTGCAGCGCCGAAGGCTTGTGACATCACGATCACGCCCCCTCAATGCAAATCTATGGGAGGGGGCGTGATTGCCATTACGCCCCCTCCCATACACTTGCATTGAGGGGTGCTGCCATGATGTCACGAGTGGGGCGTAGCCATGACATCACGAGCCTCCGCCCCACATTACCAGTCATCTGGCATGAAGCAAAGTTTGCTCCATGTACTGGATTTCTGGGGTGCCACAGCTGAGATCGCGGGGGTCCCCAGCGGCGGGACCCCCAGGATCAGACATCTGATCCCCTATCCTTTGGCTAGGGGATAAGATTTCTAGGGGCGGAGTACCCCTTTAAGCGATGTGGACATATTCTTATTAACTCTGAATTGTACGACACTTTAATGCAAATAGTGAAACACATTAGATACAATGAACCATTAATTATATAGGACAAGGACCAGACAGCGGCTAAAAATGGGACACAGCATCCTAATGAATTACCCGGCACAAGGAGAGGAAAAAGTTATGAAGGAAGAATTGTTCAAGATTATTTGTCAATTTGCTGTGATAAATGGCCGACCGAGGGCTCGGATTACTAAAGAGGAGAGGAGCGTCCACATGAATACTCCTGTCAGATCACCAGCCGCAGCCTCTCAGGCTTGTCAGGGTCTATAAAGCAGTAAATAAGCAGCAAACACACAACTCAATGCACAATGCAGGGACATGGCTGAAATGTAGGTAGGTTTATGTCTACAGTGATCTGTATGTGTTGAGACAGAATCCCAATCTGACAAGCGCACACAATATTTACTTACTAAATAGAGAGATAGATAGATAAATATGAGATGGATAGAGAGATATGAGATAAATAGATAGATATAAGATAGATAGATAGATATGAGATAGATATGAGATAGATATAAGATAGATAGATAGATAGATAGATAGATATAAGATAGATAGATATGAGATAGATAGATAGATAGATAGATAGATAGATAGAAATCGCAGGAGAGCAGCTTAACCAAATTAGTAGTAAGTTAGAACTAGGTGCAAGCTGTATGGGAACCCTGGTCAGTGGTTCCACTCACATAAAAAATCCAGAACACAGCAGCACACAAAAATAGTGTCAAAAAGGTGGAAGTTTATTCCATATATCCAGTGTAACAGATAAGAGTAACATTTATGTGATCTCTCATCACCGTTTCTGTGACCTCTCGCTTGAAAACAGTGACGAGAGGTCACAGAAACTTTGCTCTTATCTGTTACACTGGATATATGGAATAAACTTCCACCTTTTTGACACTATTTTTGTGTGCTGCTGTGTTCTGGATACTTTATATAGATAGATATCAGATAGATAGATAGGTAGATAGATAGATATGATATAGATAGATAGATATATAGATATGAGATAGATAGATAGATAGATAGATAGATATGAGATAGATAGATAAATAGATAGATAGATATAAGATAGATAGATAAGAGATAGATAGATAGATAAATATGAGATGGATAGATAGATAGATATGAGATAGATAAATAGATAGATAGCAAAAAGATAAAGGCAGCACCTCAGTCGTCCAGAGTAGGAGAAGAAAATGAAAAAGGAGATGGGGTGCACGCATTCCTAGAACCTGGGTCCACTGGTTCCTCAATCCAGAAAAGTAAAGATGATGCAGCACTCCACAATAATGCATAAGGTGGTGTTTATTCCAGCATTTGCAAAGACAACGTTTCACCAGTCTCTCACTGGCTTTCTCAAGTAACTGATAGTGACATAGGTGGGTATAAATAGACCTCCCATTCGGTCATGTGACATAATTAGCAAAACAATTTACATAAGTAAACCAGGTGCATACATAATAACAGTGAATATCTTGAACATTTCATAACGTATAGAGTATCAAAGTATATATACATGTAATACAGTGATCAGAGATTAGATACTGATCATATAAAATGTGAAAATAACATAAGTATACATGCAGGTGCGTGCAGACGTGAAATACTTTCCGGTTTCCTCGCCATGATGCCTGTGTTGCAGAAACGCCGATCCAGCGTGGTATCAAAGAGATTCGCGGCTATTAGCATCGCTTCCGGGTTGGGAGGAGGTAGCGGCATCTAAATGATGTCATTGCTACCATAGAAACCTCTCTCCGACCGCAGGTCCTGTCAACCATCATAATTCCGTTGAGCTGTCGGTGTGTGTGAACCGATCCTATGCTCCAGATCACTGTGCGTGTACCGGTACCAACTGGGGTGCGCTCTGTCGGCCAGTGGCTACGGTTGGTTTTTTTCTGACAACAGCCACTCGACCTGGTGCTGAGTATGCACATGTCCATGAGCATCTCTCATTAGACACCCCCCTCATATATCCCAATTACACACTAGACAGGGTTGTCTATGTCCGTGAGATATATGTGTGACCTTCTGTGTATGTGGGAGCCTCTAATGTGATCCTATATAACATGGCATTCACATTCTTTCTTTTTTCAGTTTGACTACTCAGAGCGCACCCCAGTTGGTACCGGTACACGCACAGTGATCTGGAGCATAGGATCGGTTCACACACACCGACAGCTCAACGGAATTATGATGGTTGACAGGACCTGCGGTCGGTTCAAACACACCGACAGGGCAAATATGCAAAGATGTCTATCCTATTTAGGATACTTGCGTGTGCTTATGAATAAGGGATGCCCTCTTTTCTTTATGCTTCTGTGCGGACACCTGTTGCCAAGGACAACGACAGACGGAGCAGGTTCCCCCCACTCTCTCTTTTTCCAATGGGGATTTCACATTCTCTTCCTCACAACAACACCCACTAGTGGTGAAGAGACTGACTTATTACTCACCTCAGAAAAGCCCCACATGGATACGCTCATCGCTCACTGCCTCTGAAGTCGCTGACAAGTTCTGGTTGCAAGGTCGCTAAGGTACGGACGCACTGGTTGCCAAGGACGCGACTCACAGTACGCATGAGCAGTTCGTTCTCTACATTCCACAGGCCCATTACGCATGCGCTAGTGACGGAGAGAGGTTTCTATGGTAGCAATGACGTAATTTAGACGCCGCTACCTCCTCCCAACCCGGAAGCGATGCTAATAGCCGCGAATCTCTTTGATACCACGCTGGATCGGCGTTTCTGCAACACAGGCATCATGGCGAGGAAACCGGAAGTATTTCACGTCTGCACGCACCTGCATGTATACTTATGTTATTTTCACATTTTATATGATCAGTATCTAATCTCTGATCACTGTATTACATGTATATATACTTTGATACTCTATACATTATGAAATGTTCAAGATATTCACTGTTATTATGTATGCACCTGGTTTACTTATGTAAATTGTTTTGCTAATTATGTCACATGACCGAATGGGAGGTCTATTTATACCCACCTATGTCACTATCAGTTACTTGAGAAAGCCAGTGAGAGACTGGTGAAACGTTGTCTTTGCACATGCTGGAATAAACACCACCTTATGCATTATTGTGGAGTGCTGCATCATCTTTACTTTTCTAAATAGATAGATAGATATGAGATAGATAGATAGATATGAGATAGATAGATAAATATGAGAAAGATAGATAGATAGGGAATAGATAAATATGAGATAGATAGATAAATAGGAGATAGATAGAATTGAAAATGGATAGATAGCTAGATAGATGCAAAAGCAGGAGAATGTAGCAGCACAATGCTAGCACAAAGAGAGATACACACACACACACACACACACACACACACATATATATATATATATATATATATATATATGAAATACGAAATGCTATATTGCTATAATGAAAAATGAAAATTGAGGTGCTTAGCTTACCATTTGGCCAAATAGTGTGTACCATCCTACCATGATTCACTTTTGAATGCTGGCGGTGCTTTCACTCTAGTGGTAGCATGAGACAGAGTCTACAACCCACACAGGTGGCTCAAGTAGTGCAGCTCATCCAGGATGGCACTTCAATGCGAGCTGTGGCAAGAAGGTTTGCTGTGTCTGTCAGCGTAGTGTCCAGAGCATGGAGGAGCTACCAGAAGACAGGCCAGTACATCAGGAGACATGGAGGAGGCCGTAGGAGGGCAAAAACCCAGAAGCAGGACCGCTACCTCTGCTTTTGTGCAAGAAGGAGCAGAAGGAGCACTGCCAGAGACCTGCAATATGACCTCCAGCAGGCCAAAAATGTGCATGTGTCCACTCAAACAGTCAGAAACAGACTCCATGAGGGTAGTATGAGGGCCTGACGTCCACAGGTGGGGTTGTGCTTACAGCCCAACACCGTGCAGGATGTTTGGCATTTGCCAGAGAACACCAAGATTGGCAAATTCGCCACTGGTGCCCTGTGCTCTTCACAGATGTAAGCAGGTCCACACTTAGCACATGTGACAGACGTGAGTCTGGAGATGCCGTGAAGAACGTTCTGCTGCTTGCAACATCCGCCAGCATGACCGGTTTGGCGGTGAGTCAGTAATGGTGTGGGGTGGCATTTCTTTGTGGGGTCACACAGCCCTCCATGTGCTTGCCAGAGGTAGCCTGATTGCCATTAGGTACCAATATGAGATCCTCAGACCCCTGGTGAGACCATATGCTGGTGCAGTTGGGCCTGGGTTCCTCCTAATGCAAGATAATGCTAGACCTCATGTGGCTGGAGTGTGTCAGCAGTTCCTGCAAGAGGAAGACATTAATGCTATGGACTGGCCCTCCCCAGACCTGAATCCAAATTGATCACATCTGGGACATCATGTCTCGCTCCATCCACCAATGCCACGTTGCGCCACAGACTGTCCATGAGTTGGCGGATGCTTTAGTCCAGGTCTGGGAGAACAGCCATCAGGAAACCATCCGTCACCTCATCAGGAGCATGCCCAGGCATTGCAGGGAGGTCATACGGGCACGTGGAGGCCACACACACTACTGAGCCTCATTGTGACTTGTTTTAAAGACATTACATCAAAGTTGGATCAGCCTGATTTTGAGTGTGACTCCCTATCAAGACCTCCATGGGTTGATAAATTTGATTTCCATTGATAATTTTTGTGTGATTTTGTTGTCAGCACATTCAACTATGTAAAGACGAAAGTATTTCATACGATTAGTTCATTCATTCAGATCTAGGATGTGTTATCTTAGTGTTCCCTTTATTTTTTTGAGCAATGTATTTTAATAATACAGTAAAACCAACATGCAGTGGCACAGGTAAGCGCTTACAATGCACTGTAAGTAAATGTACAAAGTAAGACAAAAATGATTCAAATAATTAATATTAACTGAAACTGTATATTTAAAAATCCTTAAATTATACCATACATGGCCAAAAAGCCAACCTGCTTGCATTGGTAAAAGCCTTAACCATGAAAGGGTTAAAGCTGGGGAGCTTTATAAGCGCTGAATATGGTTTTATAGATCACCAGACAATTTTACAGGTGAGAATGGATTTCACTCCATCTGGTCACTTGCAATGTGAGATCATTAACACCAAAATTGCTTTGTGTCGTATGTGAATGAAGGTCTATATATTGTATCAACAACATTTAGGTTATATCTTCGCACTGGGTAAAGGTCACTTGTGTTTGTAGGACACGGTGTACTAAGTATCTGAAGAATATAAAAATGGTTTATTAGTACTAAACCCTTAACATTTCCGAGAAGCGGCGTACAGCCCAGCCCGTGCCACCATCATTCATAGGCAGCGCCCCTGGACATATAATCTTAGACATTTCAATGTAGATCACAAAAACTTTTTATCTACGGTATATACATTACTCTGTGAAGAAATGCATTTGTTGTCCATAGTTTTAGATAAATGCACTAAGTGCGGATGAGTGAATGGCTTCGGCACAAATCGGATTCATTTTAGGATTCACAATACATTCGGATTTGTTAGAATTGTGACTTTTTGCAATTTGTTTTGGATTTGTTTTACCCCTGCTCCTATACACACTTATAGAGTACTCTGCTACTCAGCGTTTGGTACAAATTGTTCTGAACGCTGGAGCCGGCGCCGGGAGCTTGTGGCGTCATAGTCCCGACCCCTCCCATAGACTTGCATTGATGGGGCGGGGCATGACATCACGAGGGGGTGGGGCTATTACGTCATGAGCTCCCGGCACCGGCTCCAACAGCTTGTTCCAAATGCTGAGCAGCGGAGTACCCCTTTAACTATATTCACTGTGCTGGGGGCTCTGCATTTGAGCCCCAGCCACTCAATGTACTGTAAAGAAGCAGGGACGCCTGCCTTTGATTTTTCACCAAAGTGGACCCAAAATTTCCCTTTCATTCCTAATACTGAGCTCCAGCTAATGGAAAATGGTGAACAGAACAACACATGTATTCTATACTGACCAGCCTTTGATATAACTTTACAATAAAGATTAGTCTGTAAATAAGTGTATTAATTTTCAATTATTATACATATCCAATACATAGTGTAGCACACTTACCAGTTTCTATAGGTCCTAGTCCTACCAGTACTATGTTTATAAACATTTTAGGGACCCTATATGAGACATTTGATAAGCAATATACAATAATTTTTACTTGTATTTCACGTACTCTTCTAATGTACTTAGACCAAAATAATCAATAATACCATCACGTAGTGACTAAAGATGAGCAGACTTTTCAAAAGTTTTCGAAAGTTAGTAAAAATCTAGTTCTGACCAAATCTGTACTTTAACAATAGCCCAAAAACATACGCATAACAAAAGCCATAAAAGCCCCATATAACACTGTTAGGTCACCTAGGAGGGTATCTTTGCCCTTCTGAGCTGTATTTACCATATATACTCGAGTATAAGCCGAGTTTTTCAGCACGATTTTTCATGCTGAAAGCACCCCCCTCGGCTTATACTCGAGTGAACTATCCGCCCTCAGTGGTCTTCAACCTGCGGACCTCCAGATGTTTCAAAAATACAACTCCCAGCAAGCCCGGGCAGCCATCGGCTGACCGGGCTTACTGGGAGTTGTAGTTTTGAAACATCTGGAGGTCTGCAGGTTGAAGACCACTGCGGCCTTCGACATCATCCAGCCCCCCCCCCCCCCCTCTCACCCCCTTTAGTTCTGTACTCACCTCCGCTCGGCGGGACGTTAGGGTGCGCTGGTCCGGGCCATCTGTGCTGCAGGGACCGTCCGGTGGGGAGGGATAGTCGTTTCGGGCTGTCCATCTTCACCGGGGGGGGGGCCTCTTCTCCGCGCTTCGGGCCCGGCCCTGGAATAGTCACGTTGCCTTGACGACGACGCACAGGGACAATCATGAGCAATGTCCCTGTGCGTCGTCGTCAAGGCAACGCCTCTATTCCGGGAATGATGAAGGGGGGTGTGGGTTGATGACAAGGGGATGATGAAGGGGGGTGGGATAATGACAAGGGGATGATGAAGGGGGGGTGTGGGATGATAAGGGGATGATGAAGGGGGGGTGTGGGATGATAAGGTGATGATGAAGGGGAGGTGTGGGATGATAAGAGGATGATGACAGGCGGTGATGATGAAGGGGGGTGGGATGATGACAGGCAGTGATGATGAAGGGAGGGTGGGATGACGACAGGGGGGGATGATGACAGGTGGTGATGATGAAGGGGGGATGATGACAGGGTGATGATGATGAGGTTGTTAATGACGGGGGTCTGGATGATGACATGGGGGGATGATGTATTTCCCACCCTAGGCTTCTAGTCGAGTCAATAACTTTTCCTGGGATTTTGGGGTGAAATTAGGGGCCTCGGCTTATATTCGGGTCGGCTTATACTCGAGTATATACGGTAAGTCAAAGTTAATTTCAATGTTATGGCAACATCTATGGCTATGGGTGAACAGATGGTACCGGGTGGTAACTAACAGGATAAAATAAAAACACACTGCACAAGCGGATTCTTTATGATTTTTAAAACGAATGATCCCTTTTTAAAGGCAGATGTTTTGTGCATGGAAAGTGAAGAAGTAATAGCTTTTTTCAAGTTGTGACAAATTATCCCCACTTTGGGGCATAGGAACATGATTGGCATTGAAGAAAATGTACAAAAGTGACACAAATCCCTGTATGCTAAACACTCTAAAACAAAACAAAAAAAATAAAAAACACTTAACTTCTATTTAAAACATATTTTCACTGACAGAATAGACACAGAACACTCTCTGCAGTTCCACTAAATTTGTTTTACAGTCATAGCCGTAAATGTTGGCCCCCCTGACATTTTTCTAGAAAATTAAATGTTGCTCACAGAAAAGGATTGCAGTAACATGTTTTGCTATACACATGTTTATTCCCTTTATGTGTATTGGAACTAAACCAAAAAAGGGAGGAAAATAAGTAAATTGGACATAATGCCACACTAAACTCCAAAAATGGGCTGGACAAAATTAATGGTGCCCTTAACTTAAAGGGGTAGTCCAGTGGTGAAAAACTTATCCCCTATCCTAAGGATAGGGGATAAGTTTGAGATCGCGGGGGGTCCGACCGCTGGGGCCCCCTGCAATCTCTCTGTACCGGGGCCCCGGCTCTCCGCCGAGATAGCGGGTGTCGACCCCCGCACGAGTCGGCGGCCGACACGCCCCCTCAATACATCTCTATGGCAGAGCCGGAGATTGCCGAAGGCAGCGCTTCGGCTCTGCCATAGAGTTGTATTGAGGGGGCGTGTCGGCCGCCGCCTCGTGCGGAGGTCGACACGCCCCCTTCCAGCGGGCTGTCGGGGCTCCGTACAGGAGATCGCAGGGGGCCCCAGCGGTCGGACCCCCGCGATCTGCAACTTATCCCCTATCCTTAGGATAGGGGATAAGTTGCTCACCACTGAATCACCACTGGACTACTCCTTTAATATTTGGCTGCACACCCTTTGGAAAAAATTACTGAAATCAGTCGCTTCCTATAACCATCAATAAGCTTCTTACACCTCTCAGTCGGAATGTTGGACCACTCTTCCTTTGCAAACTGCTCCAGGTCTCTCTTATTGGAAGGGCGCCTTTTCCCAACAGCAATTTTAACCCCTTCAGGGCGGAGCCCATTTTGGCCTTAAGGACCGGAGCGTTTTTTGCACATCTGACCACTGTCACTTTAAACATTAATAACTCTGGAATGCTTTTAGTTATCATTCTGATTCCGAGATTGTTTTTTCGTGACATATTCTACTTTAACATAGTGGTAAATTTTTGTCGATACTTGCATCCTTTCTTGGTGAAAAATCCGTAAATTTGATGAAAAATTTGAAAATTTAGCATTTTTCTAACTTTGAAGCTTTCTGCTTGTAAGGAAAATGGATATTACGAATACATTTTTTTTGGTTCACATATACAATATGTCTACTTTATGTTTGCATCATAAAATTGACGTGTTTTTACTTTTGGAAGACACCAGAGGGCTTCAACGGTCAGCAGCAATTTTCCGATTTTTCACAAAATTTTCAAACTCAGTGTTTTTCAGGGACCAGTTCAGGTTTGAAGTGGATTTGAAGGGTCTTCATATTAGAAATACCCCATAAATGACCCCATTATAAAAACTCCACCCCCCCAAAGTATTCAAAATGACATTCAGTCAGCGTTTTAACCCTTTAGGTGTTTCACACGAATAGCAGCAAAGTGAAGGAGAAAATTCACAATCTTCATTTTTTACACTCACATGTTCTTGTAGACCCAATTTTTGAATTTTTACAAGGGGTAAAAGGACAAAATTTTTACTTGTATTTGTAACCCAATTTCTCTCGAGTAAGCACATACCTCATATGTCTATGTAAAGTGTTCGGCGGGCGCAGTAGAGGGCTCAGAAGGGAAGGAGCGACAAGGGGATTTTGGAGAGTACGTTTTTCTGAAATGGTTTTTGGGGGGCATGTTACCTTTAGGAAGCCCTTATGGTGTCAGAACAGCAAAAAAAAAACCACATGGCATACCATTTTGGAAACTAGACCCCTCGGGGAATGTAACATGGGATAAAGTGAACCTTAATACCCCACAGGTGTTTCACGACTTTTGCAAATGTAAAAAAATAATAAAAAATTTTACCTAAAATGCTTGTTTTCCCCCCCAAATTTTTTTTTTAAAAAGGGTAATAGCAGAAAATACCCCTAAAAATTTGAAGCCCAATTTCTCCCGATTCAGAAAACACCCCATATGGGGGGTGAAAAGTGCTCTGCTGGCGCACTACAGGTCTCAGAAGAGAAGGAGTCACATTTGGCTTTTTGAACGCAAATTTTTCTCTGGGGGCATGCCGCATTTAGGAAGCCCCTATGGTGCCAGGATAGCAAAAAAAAAACCACATGGCATACCATTTTAGAAACTAGACCCCTCGGGGAACGTAACAAGGGGTTAAGTGAACCTTTATACCCCACAGGTGTTTCACGACTTTTGCATATGTAAAAATTTTTTTTTTTTTACCTAAAATGCTTGTTTTCCCAAAAATTTTACATTTTTAAAAAGGGTAAAAGCAGAAAATACCCCCCAAAATTTGTAACACAATTTCTCCCGAGTACGGCGATACCCCATATGTGACCCTAAACTGTTGCCTTGAAATACGACAGGGCTCCAAAGTGAGAGCGCCATGCGCATTTGAGGCCTAAATTAGGGATTGCATAGGGGTGGACATAGGGGTATTCTACGCCAGTGATTCCCAAACAGGGTGCCTCCAGCTGTTGCAAAACTCCCAGCATGCCTGGACAGTCAACGGCTGTCCGACAATACTGGGAGTTGTTTTGCAACAGCTGGAGGCTCCGTTCTGGAAACAGTGGCGTACCAGACGTTTTTCATTTTATTGGGGAGGGGAGGGGGGCTGTGTAGGGGTATGTGTATATGTAGTGTTTTTTACTTTTTATTTTATTTTTTGTGTTATTGTAGTGTAGTGTTTTTAGGGTACAGTCGCACGGGCGGGGGTTCACAGTAGTTTCTCGCTGGCAATTTGAGCTGCAGCAGAAAGTTTGCGGCAGCTCAAATTTGCAGCCAGATACTTACTGTAATCCTCCGCCCATGTGAGTGTACCCTGTACGTTCACATTGGGGGGGGGGGGACATCCAGCTGTTGCATAACTACAACTCCCAGCATGCCCGTTGGCTGTCGGTGACTGCTGAGAGTTGCAGTTTTGCAACAACTGTAGGCACACTGGTTATGTATCACTGAGTTTGTGACCTAACTCAGTGTTTCACAACCAGTGTGCCTCCAGCTGTTGCAAAACTACAACTCCCAGCATGTACGGTGCATGGTGTACTTTGACTGCTGAGAGTTGTAGTTTGCAACAGCTGGAGGCACACCGGTCGTGAAACACTGAGTTAGGTAAAAAAAAACTCTGAGTTTCACAACCAGTGTGCCTTCAGCTGTTGCAAAACTACAACTCTCAGCAGTCACCGACAGCCAACGGGCATGCTGGGAGTTGTAGTTATGCAACCAGCAGATGCACCACTACAACTCCCAGCATGCACTTTAGCTGTTTGTGCAAGCTGGGAGTTGTAGTTAGACAACAGCTGAAGGTACACTTTTCCATAGAAAGAATGTGCCTCCAGCTGTTGCAAAACCATAAGTCCCAGCATGCCCATAAGGGAATGCTGGGAGTTGTGGTGGTCTGCCTCCTGCTGTTGCATAACTACAGCTCCCAGCATGCCCTTTTTGCATGCTGGGAGCTGTTGCTAAGCAACAGCAGGAGGCTGTCACTCACCTCCAACGATCCAGACGCTGCAGGTCAGTCCCGCCGCCGCAGCTGCTCCTGGGGCCCCGATCCCAACAGGGGCGCCGGGGATCGGGGTCCCCAGCACCGGGGGTCGTCTTCCCGCACCCGCTCACGTCCTCCAGAAGAGGGGCGGAGCGGGTGCGGGAGTGACACCCGCAGCAGGCGCCCTGATTGGTCGGCCGGTAATCCGGCCGACGAATCAGGGCGATCGTGAGGTGGCACCAGTGCCACCTCACCCCTGCAGGCTCTGGCTGTTCGGGGCCGTCAAAGACGGCCCCGAACAGCCAGTAATTCCGGGTCACCGGGTCACCGGAGACCCGATTGACCCGGAATCGCCGCAGATCGCTGGACTGAATTGTCCAGCGATCTGCGGCGATCGCCGACATGGGGGGGCATAATGACCCCCCTGGGCGATATGCCGGGATGCCTGCTGAACGATTTCAGCAGGCATCCGGCTCCGGTCCCCAACCGGCTAGCGGTGGGGGCCGGAATTCCCACGGGCGTATGGATACGCCCTCGGTCCTTAAGGACTCGGGATTCAGGGCGTATCCATACGCCCTATGTCCTGAAGAGGTTAAGATCTCTCCACAGGTTTTCAATGTGATTTTAGATCTGGACTCATTGCTGCCCACTTCAGAACTCTCCAGCACTTTGTTGCCATCCACTTCTGGGTGCTTTTTGATGTATGTTTGGGGTCATTGTCCTGCTGGAAGACCCAAGATCTCGGACGCAAACCCAGCTTTCTGACACTGGGCTGTACAGTGCGACCCAAAATCCGTTGGTAATCCTCAGATTTCATGATGCCTTGCACACATTCAAGGCACCCAGTGCCAGAGGCAGCAAAACAACCCCAAAACATCATTGAACCTCCACCATATTTCACTGTAGGTACTGTATTCTTTTCTTTGCAGGCCTCATTCTGTTTTCGGTGAACAGTAGAATGATGTGCTTTACCAAAAAGCTCTATCTTGGTCTCATCTGTCCACAATAAGTTTTTCCAGAAGGATTTTGGCTTACTCAAGTTCATTTTAGCAAAATGTAGTCTTGCTTTTTTTATGTCTGTGTGTCAGCAGTGGGGTCCTCCTGGGTCTCCTGCCATAGCGTTTCATTTCATTTAAATGTTGACGGATAGTTTGCGCTGACACTGATGCTCCCTGAGCCTGCAGGACAGCTTGAATATCTTTGGAACTTGTTTCGGGCTGCTTATCCACCGTACGGACTATCCTGCATTCACACCTTTCATCAAACCCATGGAGATTAACTACAGTGCCGTGGGTTGCAAACTTCTTGATAATGTTGCGCACTGTGGACAAAGGCAAATCTAGATTTCTGGAGATGGACTTGTAACCTTGAGATTGTTGATTTTTTTTCACAATTTTGGTTCTCAAGTCCTCAGACAGTTTCCTACTCCTCTTTCTGTTTTCCATGCTTAGTGTGGCACACACAGACACACAATGCAAAGATCAAGTGAACTTCTCTCCATTTTATCTGCTTTCAGGTGTAATTTTTATATTGCCCACACCTTTTACTTGCCCCAGGTGAGTTTAAAGGAGCATCACATGCTTTAAACAATCTTATTTTTCCACAATTTTGAAAGGGTGCCAATAATTTTGTCCAGACCATTTTTGGAGTTTGGTGTGACATTATGTCCAATTAGCTTTTTTTCCTCCCTTTTTTGGTTTAGTTCCAATACACACAAAGGGAATAAATATGTGTATTGCAAAACATGTGTTACTGCAATCATTTTCTAGAAAAATTTCAGGGGTGCCAACATTTACAGCCATGACTGTATATAGGTGGTCCTATTCCTATCTGTGTTGTTCACTACTTACTGTCCCTCACAGATATCTTCACCTAACACTTGCTATCTCTAAAATGGCTGCTGAAGCTAAATGTATGGGCTTTTAGAGGCTTTGACATCACCACTATACTGCCTCATTATTAACTGGGAGAGATGTTTGAAACACATTATAGAAATCCCTGAGGTCATGTGATCCTTCCTCCTTCTCCTTTCTGCCATGTGGCTGATGATATTTTAGCAGGTTCTGCCGAACTGAACCATCTGATATTCAAATTCTAGCCAAACCAAAGCTTTATCAAACTTCTGACTAAACTTAGACTCTACAGGTTTGTTTTGTTCATATCTTCCTGTGACCATATTGGGGTAAGGTGCCATTTCTACACAGGTGGTCTGCAGAGTATACAAGTAAATATAACATAGTTCAGACACAGGATGCATAACTATTAGTGCCTTGTGCTCCCACATAGTGATGGTGTTTGTATAGCACACAGTTATAGTGCTTCATCTTCCACAATAGTTGCAGTGCCAACCTTTGGCACTACACAACAATAATTTCCTTTTACACACTTTCATAGAGCCCTCTTTATATGATACACAGTACTTGCACTACCTCACAGTGAGTATGCCCTTTTAGTTCCCCCATACAACAATAATACTCCCTCCTAGTGCCCCCAACATTGTAATGATGCCCCTTTAGTTCCTCACTAACCAGAATGCCCTTTTACTGCATTCTATATAGTAATGAGGCTCTCTTAGTAACCACTCACTGTAAGGTTGGGTTCAAATTTGTAAAGCTCCAGAAGAATAACAGCTGTCCGGAGCTTCCGAGCGAGGTCAGCACCGAATGAACATTTGGCGCCAGGACCGCACAGGCATTGCCATCCCCATAGACAGCAATGTCTGCTCAGCAGATTCTGCCAAACATTAAGCAGGTTCAACGTTCAGATGGAATTTTTTGATTGGATTTTTCTGTCGGAAAGTCAGAACAGAAAATTCTGCAGTGTGAATGGTTTCACGGAAAACCCATTCACCTGCATGTTAAGCTTCATGCAGTAGAGTTTTTGACTGAAATTCCTGAGCGGAATTCTGGATGGAAATTCCATAGTTTAAACCCAACCTAATAATTCCCCATTTGTGGTCACAGCAATGATGTCTCTTTTAGTTCTCCTCACATAATATTGATTCTTCCTTAACCCCCCACCCCCAGGAATGATATCCGCATAATGTCTCCCTCCCCACAGTATTAAAGCCTCCTAACTTCTCCACACAGCATAATGATGGATTTTTTAGTCCTCCCCACAGAGCGGTAATGCCCCACAGTGCCTCTCCACACTAAATAGCACCCTATATAACAATTTCTTTGTATTGCACTCTAACCAGTAGTTATTTATACATTCAGAACTAAAAATGTATGAATTCACTGAAGTTTGTTCCATTTTGTAAAACAAATATACGTGTACCTCTCCCATTATAAGCATGGCAAGACCTGCTAATGCTGAAATGATGTTATTTGTTTATCAAAACACACAACCAAATCTCAGTTCAGAACATGTTGTCCTCTTCTTAACGTAGGCATCCCAAAAAAAAAAAACCTTGCTGGAATAAATACTTCCCTGAAACACATTCTATTCGGTCTAGCATGATACATTTAAGAAAAACACCTATCCTCATTCTCCGCCACATGGAGAGACATTGTGTGGAAATATAGTTACACAGGAAAATAAACACAACTCTGGGGATGAAGTGAGCGTCGCTGGACGTCTCCTGAGAAGTAATAGGGGAATAAAAACGTGTTATTTCAAGGATCTGTTGACATTTTCTAGCACATTGCATTACACCATCGGGAAACCTAATTAGGTCATTAGCAAAGTACGTGCAACCGCAATATATGTGGTCAGGAGCGGAGGAGAAGTGGGAACAGAATCCACTGGGAGGAAAAAGAAGTCCTTTGTGCCGGGTATATATAGAAATGAGAGGACCCATAAAACAGATCAAAAATTGGCTCCTGTCTTGTGTTAGTTACCAGACCCCTAACCACCTGGGACAAGAGAACTTTTGCCCAATGTTTGTCCTTTCTATGATCTTTAAAGGGATACTTTGGTGGAAAACAATTTTTTTCCAATCAACTGGTGCCAGAAAGTTAAAAATATTTGTAAATTACTTCTATATAAAAATCTTAATCCTTCCAGTACTTATCAGCTGCTGTATGCTCCAGAGGAAAGTGTGTTGTTCTTTTGTCTGACCACAGTGCTCTCTGCGGTCACCTCTCTCAATGTGAGGAACTGTCCAGAGAAGAAGAGGTTTGCTATGGGGATTTACTCCTGCTCTGGACAGTTCCTGACATAGACAAAGGTGTCAGCAGAGAGCACTGTGGTCAGACAGAAAAGTACTACACAACTTCCTCTGGAGCATACAGCAGCTGATAAGTACCAGGCTGATAAGTACCAAGCTTAAGGCTTAAAGAGAATCTGACAGCTATTTCACCTGCACTAAACCCAATATGCTGGGTTTTAAGGCAGGTTAATAGCTCAATTACATCTTTAGATTGTGTACTTCATGACTTCTAGCCATTCCAATCGAATTGCCATTGCCCTCCAGCGTGCAATGAAGGTGGGGAGCTGGTTTGCCCAACTCCCCATCCTATCCTGCCCCCTTTCATAACGTGAGAGGGGCGGTGGTTATGGATGAGCACTCTGCTCCAAGTTTTACCTGGCTTCACGTCACAGAAGGGAATGGGCCAGGGGCAGATTATTGATGAAGCAGGAGAACTGGACGAGCCGGCTCCCTGCCTCCATTGCGTGCTAGAGCGCAATGGCAATGTGCCGGAATGGCCGGAAGTCAGGAAGTACATAACCTTTAAATGTAAGTGACCCTTTATTATATAGCTATTCACCCACACTATAACCCCATATATTGGGCTTAGTGTGGGTAAAATAGCTGTCAGACTCTTTTTAAGATTTTTAAATAGAAGCCATCTACAAATCTATATAACTTCCCGGTACCAGTTGATTTGTAGTAATTTTTTTCCCTCTAGAGTACCGCTTTAATAGATCTCTTGGACACAGTATTGTCAGACTATGCTGTGGCAAATTACTGTAACTTTCAACTGGCCTTCAAAAGTTTGCCTTGGACCAACTTCCTCCAGGGACAATATAGCAGGCGTAAGGTCCGTCTCTTAACTTTGTACTTGTATCTATGATCTGAAGGAACAGGGGAAAAAATGAAGCTTCAGTGAATGAACACGACTTGTACCCCTGGCATTATTCTGCGGCATCTGCTGGCATTGTGAGCCTTATGCTTTAGCAGCTGGTCATCGCGCCACATACAAAAAAACGGATCAAAATTGATTAATCTTGTACAAGCTTCAGAACAGCATACCTATCGTCTGCGCTCCGGAGCTGCAGTCATATATTTCCGCCTTCCTGGGAATACAGAGCGAACATCTCCAAGACCCGGCATCCAACATAAAATATCTCATTTCCTAATGGCGTCCGTAAAAAAAATTCTAGTTTGCATCCTCATAAATATCATTTTATCTGCTATGGGAAGGTTTTCACCTTAAGTCACCTACACCTATTGTGTTGGGGAAAATTATGGCTTTGCAGATGTTTATTTCTCTGTGAATACGGTCTAATGCATCCGACTGCTTCCAATGAGACTGAGCGCGCTCCTCTGGCGAATTATAAAATGAACCGACTTATGCTGTAACGCTTAGCTTCAATAAAAAGATTTAAAAGCATAAATGGGGTTTGTATAAGGTTCGAAAATTCTAAAGAGTTTTTTTTTTATCTATAAAAACAAAACAGTGCTACTTTTTATCAATGGCCGAGTCTGGTATTGCAGCTTATTTCTATTCAAGCAAATGGAGCTGAGCTGTAACTCTAGATACCATCCATGTTTAAGTCATGGATGGTATCTATGACTTGTGGTGGTCCCAGCTGTCCCGCTCCCCCCCTCCCCCTCCGTGATCAGACACATATCCCCTATTCTGTGGATAGGGGATAAGTCGCTCTTCGCCAGACTACCCCTTTAATTCCCATGCAGCACCACCACTGGCAGAATAGGGAATTGCATGGTGTTTTTAAACATGCCAGTGTTTTCCAACCAGTGGACCTCCAGAGCAACTCCCAGCATGCCCGGACAGCCAAAGGCTGTCCGGGCATGCTGGAAGTTGTAGTTTTGCAACAGATGGAGGCACCCTGGTTGGGAAACACTGCAATAGGTAGTCTGTGTAATGCTTGGAAATGCTTGATACTACAAAAACTCTCTTTATAGACACCATTCTTTTTATATGATATAAACTTCTATCATTTCCCTTGAACTGTACTTAGAGAAAGGTAAGTATTCTATTGTACAGGTACAAGTGTTAGGACCAGTGGCGTTAAAAGTAGAGAAGGGCCCCATAGCAATGGTCAATATGGGTCCCCATTATGGTGTCTGATTTTGCCCTTCAGGACAGAGAGGTCTGGTTTTCATTTCCCTTTCATTAATTTGTTAACAATGTAGATACTGTGAAGTATTTGATCCTCTGCTGATTTTGTTCATTTGCCCACTGACAAAAAGTTTATCAGTCTTTAACTTCAATGGTTGGTTCATTGGCAAAGTTAAGATGGGCCTGTACTTGTGATTTCTTGAGCAGGGGGACCTTGCGGGCAATGCAGGATTTCAGTCCTTCACAGCACAGTGTGACTAATTGTTTTCTTGGTGACTATGGTCCCAGCTGCCCTGAAATCATTGACAAGATCCTCAGGAGTAGTTCTGGGCTGATTCCACACTGTTCTCACGATCATTGAAACTCCACGAGGTGAGATCTTAAATGGAGCTCCCCCGGCCAAGGGAGATTGACGGTCATTTTGTGCTTCTTCCATTTGTGAATAATGGCACCAATCAGTGGCGTTGCGACCCGGGTGCGGGGGGTGCGGAGCGCACCGGGTGACACCAGCCTGGAGGGGTGACACCACGGCCGGCAGCACCCCCCTACATCTGCACAACGTCACTCAACTCAGCCGGTATTTGCAGCATCCCCAGACAGAAGAGGCTTCTTCCATGACCTGCAGGCTGCCGCACTTCAGTTTCAGCCCCCGACACAATCCTATCCCCCAGCCCCAGGAAGCTGCCTCTTTAAGACCTGCAATGCTTTCTGGGAACAGAAGTGCCGTGCGCACGTCTGCTCCCTCCCCCGACGTGTCCCTGCCTCATGTGCTCCGCGTCTTCTGAGGATTCATGGGAGATAAATTCCTCCCCAACCCCCGGACATTCCTGGACCTGGAGCCGCCCGGGGAGAGGAGAAAGTGAAAACAAGAGACTGGTGAGCTGGTGAGACCTCTCTGCAAAACTGTGTTTATAATGCAGTGTTTCCCAACCAGGGTGCCTCCAGCTGTTGCAAAACTATTACTCCCAGCATGCCCAGACAGCCTTTGGCTGTCCGGGCATGCTGGGAGTTGTAGTTTTGCAACAGCTGGAAGCACCCTGGTTGGGAAACACTGATTTAATGTTTTAACATTTAATGTAACAGGGAGAAAGGGGGTGCTGAGAGGCTCTGGGGGGTGCCATTGCCAGGAGGATGATCCTCCTTATGCATGATGGGGGTGCTACTGATGAATGATGGGGGTGCTGCACCCCCATCATCCATCAGCAGGATCATCCTCCTGTGAGTAGCACCCCCATCATCCATCAGCAGGATCATCCTCCTGTGAGTAGCACCCCCATCATCCATCAGCAGGATCATCCTCCTGGATGATGGGGGGTGCTTCTGGCAGGAGGATGATCCTCCTTATGTATGATGAGGGTGCTACTGATGAATTATGGGGGTGCTGCACCCCCATCATCCATCAGCAGATCATCCTCTGGGATGATGGGGGTGCTACTGGCAGGAGGATGCTCCTGCAGATGTAGCACCCCCATCATCCTGGCCTTAGCACCCTCATAATCCATTGGGAGGATCATCCTTCTGCCAGTAGCACCCCCACCATCCTGGATGATGGGGGTGCCACTGGCAGGAGGATGATCCTCCTTATGTATGATGAGGGTGCATAAGGAAAGACTATAGAGAAGTCACCTGTAGTCACTGATATTATTGTGTATTTTCCTCATTATGTCCCATAAGAGCTGGAGTCACTTGTAAGTTCTGTAGTTGTGATGAGTAAAACTACAACTCCCAGCCAGGGCCGGTGCAAGGATTTCTGCCTACACAAGCGAAGCTCCATTTCGGGAATCTCGGTGGGCCGCAGCAAAAAAAAACAGAGAGGGTGGAGTGGTGGCAGTGACCTCTGCTGTGCGGCGGCGGGGCGCACAGGTGGGGGTCTTAGTATAAAAAAAAAGTCTTCATTTTTCCGCCCCCATCAGCTGCGAGTCCATGCGCCCTCAAGCGGGCGCATGGTTTGCCTTATGACAGCACCGGGCCTGCACCCAGCATAACCTCACCACTGCTTAGGTCATACTGGGAGCTGTAGTTTTAATTGGTGAAACCTTTTTTAGCGCTTTCCCATTCTTTGGCAATTGGTATATTTGATTATTATACTGGAATTTTTCACACTGCTCTACATCAGTGGTGCCTGTCACAACAGGCTAAAAACTTACTGGGGGGGGTAGGTATGGGGTGACACCATTTTCTATCGCACCGGGTGACACCAACCTTAGCAACGCCACTGGCACCAATTGCTGTAAACTTCTCTCCCAGCTGCTTGGCAATGGTCTTGTAGCCTTCCCAGCCTTGTGTAGTCTACAATCCTGACCCGGACACCCTTGGACAGCTCTTTGGTCTTGGCCATGGTGGTGGAATCTGATTGATCATCTCCTGTCGACAGGTGTCTTCTCCCTTTAAAAGAGTGCTCCTAATCTCAGCATGTCACCTGTATAAAAGAAAACTGGGAGCCAGAAATCTTGATCAAATACTTATTTTAATCATATATTGTGTTCAATTAAACTGACCATTAAAATTACAGACTGATCATTTCTTTGTCACGTGGTAAACGTACATATTTTTTTCCTTTTCTGTAACTGGAGAAAGGGTATATATATATATATATATATATATATATATATATATATATATATATATATATATATTATTTATCAAGAAAAAAAGGAATGGGACCCCATAGCAGCCGTATGGTACACATGCCCTTAGTTGAGACCTATGAATGAGTGTGTCTTGTCAGGGAAAGCGGGACACTAGAATCTTAAATTTATAGGAATAGTAAATATAGCAGTAATGACGGGGCAATTGGATAGATGTTCAATACTGTAATAAATAATTTCCTGGAATAAACAAATCATCTGTGTCGAACCCAAATACAATTGCAATAAAAACACTATTCATTGCATCATTAACTATCACCATTAATAGGTAACAGCACAATAAATACTGTGCATAATGGTGACACTGGATACATCCTATTGTACAGTGCACCATTGAAGCGTTGCTGTTTTTGTTATAACTTATATATCCAAAGAAAAAGGGCAAAGTAGTAACAATATATATTCAGTCAGGTGTGTTAGTAACTAACAAGAGATCCTACATACACACTTGAACACACATTCCATATGTTGATAATAAACTTTATTGAAAACATCATTTAATAAAAACAATTAAAAAGGACAGTATAGCCAGACAAAAATTGGAGTTAGTGAGGTAGGTAATGTATCATTAATTAGCATAAATGCAATAAAGCATAACTATTCCTACCTAAAGAGTAGGGCCACCAGTATAACAGAAGATAAGTTACACAAGAAAGTCATGCAAAGATTGCACAGATATCAATACATAGATATGGAGGTCACTGAACAAATGTCCTCCAGCGGGTGTTCAGGAAGAAAGGGGAGTAACAAAATACAGATAAGAGCCCAAATAAAACTGCAGGAAAACAATCAACACCCGCACGTCTTGGGCGCAGTGAACAACATAAATGTAAAGCTTCCCCACTCACAGAACACAGGCTGGGAGACATAGACAGTGTACCTACCCACACAACACCAGCACCCCCAGGGACATGTTTGCTTATGTATTCTTTTTTTTTGTAATATTTTCATAACTTTTTTTTTTGCTTATGTGTGACTTATTTATCAACTGGTTTCAGCCTGTTGGTAATTTTCTTTCACGTAAGCAATTTTTCCTTTTTTACTTTGGTAGTAGCTTTTTCTGGTCCATGTTTGAGCTGGAGTATATTTAGTAAATTTTTAACCTTGTTGCGACTTTTTTTTTCAGTCGCAGTTGATAAATACCCGACCAAAGCAAATCCATTTTGAAAAATTTACTACGTAAGCAAGTTTGAATTTCCTTGCTTTTCTTGTTCTTCATGCAAATTGTCACACGAAAACACAGGTAGTCTCAGTTGCGAGAATTTTGCAAAAATTATAGTAAAGAAAACCTGACTAAACCAGATGATGTCCATCATAGTTTATAAGGTTGAAAAAAGACCAGAGTCCATCAAGTTCAACCTATAACCCTAATGAGTCCCTACTGAGTTGATCCAGAGGAAGGCAAAAAACCCTCATACTAGAGGAAAAAATTCCTTCCCGACTCCAAATATGGCATCAGAATAAATAAATCCCTGGATAAACGTTCTGTCCCTATAAATCTAATATACATAACCAGCAATGTTAGTACTGTACAAAAATGCATCCAGACCCCTTTTAAATTCTTTTACAGAGTTCACCATGACCACCTCCTCCGAGAGAGAGTTCCACAGTCTCATTGCTCTTACAGTAAAGAACCCTCGTCTGTGATGGTGTGAAAAGCTTCTTTCCTCTAAACGAAGAGGAAGTCCCCCAGGGTATAAATAGTAGTATTGAATGCAAAGTTTCACAGCGTATTATCATCACTTCGTGATTTAGGGAATATTTAGAATATAGCACTATATATTTGTAATGACAAATATTATTTTATTTATTTATTTTCTTCACAGTACACATCACAACAATGATGTGTACTGTGTAAAAAAAAAAAAACATCCCTCCCTGCTTCCAGCTTGTGGTCCAAAGAAAGCTCCAATATTATTCTCCGAGTCAGTGTGGAGCGCGAACATGTTGTATCTGCGAATATGGAAATATTTGTGAATGTCAGCACTTCCAGGGAACCCTGATCCCTCCCTTCTTTAAGCTTTAGATAGAGTAGGTTAGTTTAGCAGATAGGTTCTAGTGTAGGGTATAGTGTTAGTTGAAAGATATAATCGCGCATGCACACTATACGAATTTCATTGTGATTTTCGCATGGGAAAAAAGTAAACAAACATAGCAAATATGCGAATTTCGCGAACATAGGATGAATATTCGTCCATATATTCACAAAATATCACAAATTTGAACATGGCCCCTGCCGATCATCACTAATAAATAGATCATGGGAGAGATCTCTGTACGGTCCCCTGATATATTTATACATAGTTATTAGGTCGCCCCTAAGCCTTCTTTTTTCTAAACTAAATAACCCTAATTCTGATAATCTTTCTGGCGACTGTAGTCCTCCCTTTCCCCGTATAAGTCTGGTTGCCCGTCTTTGAACCCTCTCCAGCTCCACTATATCTTTCTTGTACACTGGTGCCCAGTACTGTACACAGTATTCCATGTGTGGTCTGACTAGTGATTTGTACAGCGGTAGAATTATTTACTTGTTGTGGGCATCTATGCCCCTATTGATGCCCCCCATGATTTTATTTGCCTTGGCAGCAGTTGCCCAACACTGGTCACTACAGCTAAATTTACTTTTAACTAAGACTCCCAAGTTCTTTTCCATGTCAGTCGTCCCAAATGTTCTCCCATTTAATACATTATCTCAGCCCGGATTTTCCCTCCCCATGTGCATTACCTTACATCTATCAATGTTGAACCTCATCTGCCACTTCCCAGACCAAACCTCCAACCTATGCAGATCCATTTGCAACAGTGCACTGTCCTCTATTGTGATGACCATTTTACAGAGTTTAGTATCATCTGAAAAGATTGCTACTTTACTATTCAACTCCTCTACAAGGTCATTAATAAATATATTAAATAGAATAGGACCCAAGACTGACCCCTATCCTACCCAACATGTAACAGTCACCCAATCAGAATAAGTACCATTAATAACCACCCTCTCTTTCCTATCACTGAGCCAGGTACTTATTCACTTGCACACATTTTCCCCCAGCCCAATCCTTCTCATTTTATACACCAACCTTTTATGTGGAACCATATCAAATGCTTTGGAAAAATCAAGATAAACGACATCCAGTGATTGCCCCTGGTCCAGTCTGGAGCTCACCTCCTCATAAAAGCTGATCAGGTGACAGGACCGATCCCTCATAAAGCCATGCTGATATGGAGTCATGCATTTATTTTTATCAAGATACTCCAAAATAGCATCTCTTAGAAAACCCTCAAACAATTTACATACAACCGAGGTTAAACTAAAAGGCCTATAATTATTAAATATTGGCACCACATTTGCCATGTGCCAGTCCTGGGGAACAGTCCCTGTGCCAATAGAGTCATTGAATATTAAAAATAGGGGTCTGTCTATTACATTCCTTAATTCCTTTAGAACACGGTGGTGAATGCCATCTGGACCTGGTGATTTGTCTACTTTGATTTATTTTTTCAATGGGGCCTCCTTTTCTTCTCTGTAAGCCACTGGCAAGTTTGCAATTACATTACATACATTGTCCATGTGACATGGCAGTCAAACACTGTCCTGAGGTTTCTACTAGCAAATATGACATGTGATTGCTGAGGTTAATGATTGGCTTCAGCATCAACTGAACAATATAGGTGTCATCACAGCACCAAAGCTGTGAGGGAGTAATTTTTTCTTTTTTTTTTGTCTTTTAGGCATGTTCCTACCTATGCTCAATTTTAAAAAATTCACATGTTCACACATCATAAAAAGTGGTATGTGAAGAAGTGTGTGAATATGAGCTGAAAAATTACCATAGAGTAGAAAAATATAGTTTTTTTGCCAATTATAAAAAAAAAGATCGGTTCTATGATGTGCAAACATGGCCTATGGCATAACTCATATCGGTCCAACACAAATTGACAAGTTCACTACATGGGGGCATCCCATTTTCTGTGTTTCCTCTATTTGTTGAATTAGTATAAGTTAACATGAAACCTATTAATAAATAATAATATTATTACTATATAGCCATATTTAAGAAGTTTATTTTTTTTATACTTTACCCTACTTTTAGAACAATGGAATCTGGTAAATGAGCTTCTAGGCAATAGAGATACATATGTAACTTTTTTAAAGAATAAGATTTCACCAAGGAAGTATCTTGTATTTTACTGCAGCTGCCGTTCCCATTACAGGGTAACCTATTTATGGATAAACTCATGGCAGACTATATGTACAATTAAAGTTATGACAATAGTCGGGACGAATACTTTTCATTTTTAAATCCTGGCACCAAGCTAATACCCAAACTGCATAGTGTGTAAATGTCAGCGATAAAATGACTCTCCTGAGATTTCAGAAGTCAGAGTAACCTTTCCTGGCATTCTGCCTCTGCTGTACTTCCCAGATAAGTTATGGAAAGCAACAACTTATATATATGCTTTGACTTTTTTTAATAGGAAAATGAATATTTTGTAAGGGGAAAATATTTTCATAAAATATTATCTTTATGTTTATAATACTTAAGAAGTATATTTCTAATTTTACTAACACTATTGATGTGTATTGCGTGTATGACCTATCTCTACAGAATAAACTCAGAAGTGTATGCCTGTCAATCGGAAATTGTTTTTATTTTGGGAGGGGGGGGGGGTAAAACCTATGTCCCTTTGGTCTCTTACCCTTGTTACTTCTCTGTGCTCAATATAAATGGGATATAGAGTGTAATCAGCACTTTTCTGTGCTCGGCAGGACGATCCTGAGCCAGCTTACTGGTAGCTGGGGTATATATCTATGGCAGTGTCTCCACCCAATAGATTATCCAGGGTATGGATGTTGGGTCCCATTGGGAACAGATTTTGCACTGACAGAACAGATGCAAAATGCTCTCTGCTGCTTTACTACTGTTATTTTATATGTTTGGTCCTACTCCTATCTGTGTAGTTCACTGCTCACTGTCCCTCAGAGAGATCTTCATCTAACATCTACTATCTCTAAAATGGCTGATAAAGCTATGTGCATATGCTTTTATCGTGGCTCTGATATCACTATACTGCCTCTTGATTTGCTAGGACAATTGTTTGAAAGTCATTATGGGATTCCCTGAGGTTATGTGATCCTTCCTCCTTCTCCTTTGTGCCATGTGGCTCATGTTATTTTAGCAGGTTCTCCCAAGTTCTGACTAAACCCGGGTTCTATGGGTTGATATTACTCATCTCTACCAGCAGGCCATAAGTGATTGGCATAATTTCTAAGCCTAGAATGAGCAGAAGAGTAAAACAATATATATATATATATATTGTTTATAGACATAAACATTTTATTAAGTTTCCCTTAAAGGAAACCTGTTATCAGATTATCAGTATCACTTGCACTAACCTGTTATACAAGCTTGGGTACACCCAGAAGTGCATTCAGCTAAGCTTCATTCCCGAGTGCCCACCCGGCAGGGATGATGACACAGTACCTGGGGAAGCAAGCAAAGCACTCATGCCCCAAGCAGCTAATTTGCATGCAATTCAAAAGGTGGATAACAGTGGAACACAGCAACGGATTGGGCCAAGGTAAGCCTCACTTTAATCAATGTCACCCAATGTGACTCTACAAGTCTCTATAAGAAGTTAGTGCAAGTGATACTCATGACAGATTTCCTTTAAAATGTATATATACTTACTAAGCAAATTCTGCTCCATATCATGATGCTGGCATATTACGTAGTGTGGGCACTGTGACAGCTGCCATTTAAGTACCTCTATAAGTGGATACAGGTAAAAAAAAAGTATATATATATATATATATATATATATATATATATATATATATATATATATCTATATATATTATTATTATTTTTTTTTTTTTTTTAAAGGAAAAAAAAATTGTGTTCTGATGATTATAAAGAAATAATAGAAAATCAAGAGAGAATATTGGACCTAAAATTGATAATCTTTCAACGTGGTCATTGACCAAAAAATTTGTTCTCACATGCAGGACATTGCTCCAGGTACAGTCAATAGCAGCTTTATAATTTAAGGTTTTAGCTTTTTGAACCTTATATGTTTGTCAGTTCACGGCTTAGGCAATACAAGCAGACAGACATTAATGGGAGGCCGTGTGGAGACCTGTCTTTGTGTAAAATTATTCCAATAGGCATCACCTTTCCCATGTCAGAATGTTAAAGTACCTTATTGTGTACTTTAACAGGGAAGCTTTTGTGATTTTCTTTTGTCCCATTATACATATAATAAAATGGTTATATGACACATTTCACTATATTGAAGGCTGAAATCGTTTTGATGTAGTCAGTTCTGGCAGACCAGTCAGTAAAGTCAGGGTGTGAATAATAACTGTGCCATACAATGCTGTGAGATCTTATTTCATATTTCATCCACTTTATAGGTTGTATATGAGAATAGCCTGAAAGGAAATTTCTTAATATAATGATATTATCAGAATTGCACGACAGGAGGAAATGATCTGACGATAACCTCTGGGGCTGTAAAGAATGAAAAGTATTAGTATAATTGTGTGATTGTGTTACAATGTAATGCTAGTGCTGATCCTGTGAATCAGTCATGGTCCCAAACAAAGCCTCGGAATATTGCCACAGACACTTATGTATTCTTACTAAAATATGGTGGATATTTTTGGGGGAATACACTTCTTAAAGGGGCACTCCAACATCAAGATAAAAAAAATAAACATGCAGCAGGAGTGAATAGCTTTGCTTACCTGCCTTCCCCATTTCTTAAACTACCAAAAAGCCACTTGTTTGGTATGCCTTCCCCTACCATGTCAGAAACACTACTTCGAGCAGTTGCTCATTATTATTCCCAGAATGCATTGCTTTCCCTCAGCGCTTCATGACAGTCCACCCAACCTGTCTAATCCCTAGAGCTCAGAGACAAGATCCAGCCAAGACTCCTGAGACAGCAGATGATGATGCATCATCTTGAAATAGAGGAGGGAGTCTGAGACCTGCTGAGACAACACCACACTAACAATGAGAGGACTACACAACTTCCAGTCTGGGGGAATACAGCAATAACGTGCTGAAGCTAGTACAATTTGTGATAACACTATATAAGTAAATGATATATTTTGGGGTGATAGTTTTTTTTTTTTTTTTGTTTTGTTTATTGTTTAACTATTTTCTGATACTGGAATATCCCTCTAATGCCTTCTGAGATCCATTTTGGGACTGATTCAACAATTTTTTAGATTTGTTTCAGATTTCATTTTGAAAGTGCCCCAATTGTCCTGCGATTGCACACACAAAAGGTATGCCCTGTCTTTGACAGGAGTCCCTGCAGTACACATTTGATGGGCCACAGAAGCTGAGATGCAAACAATATCACAGCTTACCACCTGCCAAATATTTTTGTGACATTTGTACCAAGTCCATTATGTACCAAAGCAATTTTCTCATTTTAAGTTGATTATTTAAAAAAAAAATAAGTAGTATTCACCATGCCAGTAACCCGCCACTACCTTTCTGATGCTCATGGGGGGCTAGCTGTTCCCCACTTCCTTGCCTCTGTCTCGACACACACGCCCATATAGTCAATTGCTGGGAGTGGGCATTGCCTTTCATTTCCTGTGTGTCAAGACAGGAACAGTTTGAGGAGATCAGCAGGACCTGGAGGAGCAGTAGAACAGCAGTGAGGTGAGTACAATATTTTTTATTATCACTATTATTATGATTATTATTTCAATCATTAATATTATTATTATTATTATTAATAACACTGTTTACACCTTTCGTAAAGAAAATTTATGCTCCTTACCAGTCCCTTAAAAGAACAAATTTGGCTGATTTCTGTATTCTGTTGGTTTCTATTTCTACTTTCTATGACATAGTTGGTTATGCAGATTCAGGTTCAGAGCTCAGTAGATGTAAAGCACCCTTTGTATCTTGATGTCACCATCTCTCTTTTTTACACTTTTAGGGCAGGGACACACATTGCGGGCAGGGACACACATCCGACGCCAATCACTAGCGGCTGCAGCATGGAGCTCACTCTAGTGACTGGCTTTGGCGCATCCGCAGCATGAAACACTCTGTGGATGTGCTATGTGTGGGTCACATATAGCCTTTCACCAATTCCGTTGTGCGAGCTGGAATCACTGTGAGCACATAGGGACCAGATGTTTCAGATATAGGTCAAGCTCTCTTCTGACCACAGATCTACAGTGCTTAGAATAAGAGACATGGGAGAAAAACAAGACTGCAACAAATCCTCGAGCAGGAACTACATTATTATTTTGCATGTATGCTCATCTATTCATTTACCTTATAAATAGCATTTGTTCATGTTTTTCCATAAATCTCGGTTTCCCTTGGGCTTTGAATTTACATATTGTCCACAGACAAACGACCTTGGCGAAACCTGAAAGATGCAAAATTGGTCAATTAGCAACTGACTTCAGCAAAAGTTTTTTTTCCTACTTTTTTTTATTGTACTATTGTACAAAACATTTTAACATGGGAAACACAAGATATTGAAATTAGTCAAGGTGAAGTTTAACATAGTAAGTAGAGCTGAGGGAATCATATGGCTATGATTTATTGCAGAATTTTTCTAATGTAGTCAAATAAAAAGGAAATTGATGGCTAATCTGCCTGGAATACGTCTTAAAAATGCATCTCTAAAAAGACAGGGGTACTTTAAGGCCGTAGTCACACACACAAAAAGGACTACCATCATGAAAGGATCAGTATCATGAAAATAAAAAACGTATCCCCTAAAACGTTTTAGATTACCGGGGTCTAAGCGTTGGGGCCCCACGATCTGCTGTTTAGAACATCGGCTCTCCTTCACAGTGGCGCATCACAACCCCCGCCCCCTAAGCGAGGACCGCCACATTCCCTCTATATAGTTCTATGTCGAAGGTTGCCAAATGGCTCTCCCATAGGGCTACATGGAGGGGGCGTGGTATGCCCCGCTTCGGGTGGGGGTCGTGACGCGCCACTATGAAGGAGAGCTGGGGGGCCCCAGTGCTCGGGATAGGAGATCATTTTTTTTCATGATACTTGTCCTTTAAGGATTCATTAGGCTTTTTATGACAGAGTAAAAATTTATGAAAAGCAAAGAAATAAAAAAAATGCTGTTTTTTGGCAAAACTCAATTTTTACAGCATGTGAACAGTTTAAATAGAGAAAACTAAAATAAATATATCATGGCTAAGAACAGTACTGTTTAAGTCCCCAAATTTAATTTAGGGACTGCCACCAGATACTTGTCAAAAAGGCATTACAGTGTAAGAAACAAGCCTCCTTTACATCCTGTTGCTTATATAGTGCTCTCATATTTGGCATTCACATCCATTCCTGTTTCCACTAAGGACCCGTTCATATATATATATATATATATATATATATATATATATATATATATATATATATCCAGAGCGAGTATGATCAAAATACATTGATTGCAGTGTTTTTTTTTTTTTTTTTTCGAATACCTAGTTGATATGTTTGCTGTTGTTTCCATAGTTCAGCATTGGTGCCCAATTTAAGCCTGTGGAGCACTGAGTAAAACACATCCAGCTTCTTGCATTTGGTGATCTCATCTCAGGTGGCTCCCTATTGCCAGACATTCTTAGGCCATGTTCCCTCCCATATGTTGGAGAACGCAAATGGTCGAAACCTCGCCCCCATGTATACATTAATTGCCGTGTGATGTTTCTGATAATTCTGGTGGCATCACATGGCAATCGGTGAATGCAGGGGGGTGGGGTTTTGGTCGAATGCCTTCACCAGCACATGAAAATGTGGCTTATGTGACTTGCAATCTTATTTTTCTCTATTTCATAATGTTTTCGGCATGTAGGACAAATTGTAGTGCTTGAAATATACACAAGAGAATATTCTTCATGTAGATATGTTTCCCTGGCTGCCTTCGAACCCCGGAGATTCAAGGCAGCCATTCAAGCCGTCCCGACAAATCATAATAAAAGACCAATGACCGATCAGAACTGGAGGTATCTAGAGGTTCTTAAATTTGATGATCCTGTGAACATCAATTGGGGTACTTCACTGCCCCAGCTTTCGGAAAATTTTGCTCTGAACGCTGGGTGCGTGCTGCAGGGGTCATGACCTCATGATCACGCCCCTTGTGATGTCACTCCATGCCCCCTCAATGCATGTCTATTTGAGGAGGCATGGCATAACTTCCCAAGGGGGGATGACCTTGACGTCACAACCCCCCCAGCCCGCACCCAGTGTTTGGAACAAAATGTTCTGAATGCTGGGGCAGTGGAGTACCTTTTTAAGACTGAATGGCTGCAAAAAGCCATAAGGAACGACTGATACAGTCCTCTATGCACATGACTGAAAATTATCTTTTGTGATGGATAGACCTTAAACCTGGGATCCTGGGTTGAGATACAACTGAATAGGACAGTGTCTGCATGGAGCTTGTACATTATGCACAGGCGTGCATGAGACGCCTCTGGGTTCTTTTTCTTCAACATCCGAAAAGTCAAATGGTTTACTGGCTTCTCGTGAAATTGGCTTCAGTGTGTGTAATAAAGGGAACGTAGAATGTAAACTCTACTGAAATATGCATGAGAATGATTACAGCCTTAGTGCAGAGCTGTTTATAGGGCCAGCGCCAGGCTTAAGAGTCAATATGGACACAATGACTCAATGATTGAGTAGAAGAAGCATAGAACATTTACTCTGAGTGACATGGTCCCTTAGGGCAAATGTTGCTAACACCTGCATGTGCTATATGTGGGCACTATATTGAACCATGGGAAATAAATCAATGTTCAATCTGTTTAGATTGTTCAATCTGTAGAAATCTATTAAACACTTGGGGGATTTTTTTTCTTACAGAATGCCTACACATATATACAGAATAAATATTATATTGAATAAGTAACATCATTTTGTGTCCATTATATAATTTGTATATAGCATGTACACCACTTTTTCACTCTGCAGGCTCTGTTTCAAATGTTTTGTTGTCCCTGGTCTATGGGTATATACTAGCTGCTATCATGTCTCCTATACACTGCATACACAGAAGAGAGGATCCTGCTCCCATATATCTTTACAGCAGCATGGAAGGCATTATAGAGCAGTGCACTGAAGTGGCAATTGGAAGAACTGTAAGCACTGCAAAATGTTAATCTAGCACTAGGGTTAAATGGGTAATCCAGGAATAGAAAGCAAAGCTAATTAATTTTTAAAAAATGTTCCTTGTCTGTCACCAGGGTGTGGTTCTGCAACTCAGTTCCTTTGAAGCAAATGGAGCCGAGTTGTAATACCACACAACAAGAAGATAGACGTGGAACAGTTTTTTTTTAAGAATTTAGCTCTGTTTTTCTAAAAATAGATCACCCCTTTAAAAACAACACTAACTACGAGCTGCTGGAGCCTCCTGGTGCATGTGTGTCTCTCTCTTTCTGTCTTTGTCTCTATCCAGCCACTTCTCCTCCTCCTATCTCCATAGACTTCTATAGACAGCTGTAACCTGATTTGCAGAGTGAATGATGAGTTGAAAGGGGTGGGGAAGAAGACAAATGAGTGTAATTTGTAAGATTATGGCATCAAAAAGAGTGTAACATCAATCACCCGTTCACAGGAATCTTAAAATGGAGGATGTACAGCCGGCTAGCTGGATGGAATTACAGTAGAGGGGGGGAGAGAGTAGTCAGCTATGCGACAATTGTTTTACGCCTTTTTTGGTGCTTCCTTAGGCCTGTGATCCTCACCATTGAAGTCTTGCAAAAATGTAGCCTTTATTTTCAAGTGAGTAGTGCACTACAGCAGGAGTGTCTCATGCCGGGTATCTGGATGGAATTATGGCAAAGCAGTCAGCCATGGGACAGTTGTTTCACAACTTTTTTGGTGCTTCCTTGGGCCCGTGATCTTCATGGTGTGAAACAATGGTTGCCAGCTGACTAGTATCCAGTACTTATAGTGCCACATAGGCAGATGGAGAAGACTTTGGTACATATTGTGTGTACATTTGTTGCTGCTACATTAATTAGTTCTGCTGGAAAGTTATAAGGATCTCACTAATTACTTAGATAAAGCTTGCAAAAAAGCCAGAGCTCTATCTGTGCGCCTGGCAGGTGTTCTTTTGCAAACGCGCAAGATTTTCCCAAATTAATAATAAAAAAAAGTTCCAAATGCATTGACTGATCAGCCAGATCTTGGCTCCGTATTAGAGGAAATATTGTCATTACTTTAGATTTGTTATAGCGAAAATGACTAAGAGGAGTCTAGACCGAGTGGATTTTTGTCATTGCAAATGATGGCAATGAGCAAAGCGCATGTTTCCAAATAAGCGTGGGTACACTGAGGTGTGAATCTATAAAAGGTGCGAAACTTAAAGGAACTTGTAAATCAGCAACACATTTGTTGTTAGCCATCTAAAACTTGGAAGCTTTTGGCTGCATCTGTGCACTTACATTTACGATAGGAGAATAAACAGCTGAGGCAAATGTTGGATTGGATTGCAGCTGCTTAAGTATTAGCAACTACTTCTGTAATCTGTACTGCTGTAATACTAAAGGCAAATATATTCTCTTGTTAGTGACATAAAAATTACTAAAATCCAGCTCATAGAGGTGACATTTTGGGTGGATCCTAATAGGGTAAAGTAAAAAAAAAAAAAAATTATAGAAAAAAAAATAAATAAAATAAAAATAAACTTATATATCTATATATATATATATATATATAGGAATATGCAAAGCAGCTCATCACACCACCTTCTCAGGTAGCATGCCCTAAGATCAGCTCTGGCTCCAGTTACTGGAGCCAGAGCTGATCTTAGGGCATGCTGCCTGAGAAGGTGGTGCGATGAGCTGCTTTGCATATTCCTTTACCCAGAAAGCTCGCGGAGTGCTAATGGCCTTTTAGAATCTCCCTTCTACACCGGAATCGGTGCTCCTCCCCAAGGAAAATACTTACTCCTCTGCAGCCTTTCTCAAGCATACAAAGTGACCAAACTCAGTGGTATAAATACAGCAAACAATAAAATCAATCAGTTCAATTAGGTGAATATACAGTATAACAGACAATCAAATAAATAGTTTAAAAAAATATAAAAAGTTTGAACATATTTAGGTGCATGATATCAGAGACAGTTTATGCTGCCAGGATTACATAGTGAATATACAGTGAAGATAGTGGCAAGTGTATAGTTAAAAACACAGCAAAAATGCTTGGTTAATGCTTAAGTATATATATTATATTTCATAAGGGGGGCAAGCGTCATGGCAGAACACTCTCTTGGAAAGTACTGTGAACATGGAGACTGAACGACAGTACAGTGTGCTTGTAATTGCGACTGCGCCATGACCCAGTAAGTCAGTGAGTATGTAAACACCAATAGGGAACCAGATACCACGTCACGTGGTCTGCAGTGTCTCACAACAGAGCACGTGTGCACATCAGGGATGCTAGTGATCCAAAGGATAGGGGATGAGCAGGGTCAAGTCCTGTGTGGGAACTGAGTTCCTGCACTTTTTCCACAGCAGGAACACTTTTTTGTCCCATGACTTGACCCCTGGGGATAAGTTATAGATTGTGGGGGATCTGGCCACTGTGACCCCAGGCAATCTCCTAAACGAGGCCCCAGCAGTCTGTCGGAAGCAGCCGTTCTGATCCCCGCAGGAAGCCGCTGCTGACACACCCCCTCCATGTATCTCTATGTGATACATGGAGGGGGCATGCTGGCCGCTTCTCCATGCCTGGGTCAGCACGCCCCCTTCCAGCAGACTGCTGGGGCCCCCTTCAGGAGATCATGGGGGGGGTCCCAGCGGTCAGACCCCCCGCAATCTATAACTCATCCCATATCCTTTTGATAGGAGATAAGTTAGGCACTTTTCCCACTAGTGATTTTTCCGTTATTGAAGTTCCGTCGCATGTTCCGTCACGATTTTCGGCGAAACCCGGCCGTTACAAAACCCCTGATGGCCGAGACTAAATCGCATTGTAGCCTATGGGATTTTGTAACTGCGCTTTTGCACCCGTATATGCCCGTAATTCATTACGGACGTTATACAGTGACAGGACATTGTGGCGGAAAAATTACTGCATGCAGTAATTTTTCCGCCACGATGTTCTGTCACTGTATAATGTCGATAATGAATTACGGGCATATATGGGTGCAAACGGGCAGTTACAAAATCCCATAGGCTGCAATGCGTTTTAGTCTCGGCCGTCTGAGATTTTGTTATGGCAGGTTTTTGCCGAAAATCGTGATGGAACTTCAAATCACTAGTGTGAAAGTGTGAAAAGAGCCTTATCCTTCACTATAGAACTCCTTTTATAAATAACGTAACATTTGTTAAACATGGCATCAAGGCATTAGCTTGGGTTATAATACTCTGTCTGAAGATGTATATGCTACATAAATATTTGCATGGCATGGCCACCCAGTGGTTGTGATGTTTTAAGAGTTTTTCTTGTATGTTGCAATAGCATATTAAGTTTGTGTCATGAGAAATTGGATTCCTGTCTAACAATTTTTTGGGAAACAAAGGGTGGGCTCATCTGTGGTTATGCCATATCCACAGGAAGTTTTCAGAGAAGTCAATAAAGTGGAAATAATTGAATTAGTCGCTTGGCTCTTTCCTACCAAAGAAGTTCCAAACATTTTTGTTTTACTTCAATGCTACCCCAGATGCCTCCTGTTACCTAAACTTTGGGGAAATCTTACAAATGTTAAACTTTTTAATTACTTTACATTCTTGATCTTTTCATTTGTCTATATTGAAGACTACCAAAATGCCATAGGAGTTAAGAAAAATGCAGATCCCAGGAAATAAACTAATTTCTAGCCCAACTATTGGCAATGTATAGCGTTCATAAGAGGTCTAGAGCTTCAGAAGTTTAAACAGAACTTATCCTACTGAGAAACAAATTGGACGACTTTGCAAATGTTCAATCTGCCAAGAGTTTTCTTGCCTGAAAACATAAAGTGTATGTTCATAATGACAAGGCATATGATCTCATATCTGCCATAAGCAAAAAATATTTTATCATCTTCTATTAACCCCTTCCCACAGCAGAGATTTAAATTTTTTCACTTATGTATTTTTCCTCCTCACCTTCTTAGATCTATAATACTTTTATTTTACTATGGATATATAATGGATTGTGATTCACAAAGCAAACAGGCAAATAGATAGATATAAGATAATAGATAGAGAATTAGATAAATAGATAGATATGAGATAGACAGACAGACAGATAGATATGATATGAGATAGATATGAGATAGACAGACAGACAGATAGATAAGATATGAGATAGACAGACAGATATGAGATAGATAGCTAGATAGATAGATAAATAGATATGAGTGTTCAGACCCTGTCTAACCATGAAAATAAGCCAGAAAAAGTCTGTGTGATTTTACAGTACACTGCAATAGTATTCAGTTGTTTTTACAGTACACTGAAATACTTTTGTACTGTAGTATACTGTCATTTCTGAGATCTCCTATTTAAGCCTGTCTATGGCAGGTTGTAATAGGACATCTCAGATGGCAGCCATGGAGGCCTTCGGGAGGCTCCTGACAGCTATAACAACCCATTTTCACCCTGAGATTGCATTGTGGTAAATGAGCATTCCACTTCATTTTACAGATATTTGCAACAGATAAATTAACAAAAAGTCCAAAACAAATCTGGAACTTCATTCCTTAAGACATCTTATCCCCTATCCAAAAGATAGGAAATAAGATGTCTGATCATGGGGGTTTGGGGGCTAGAACCCCGCCCTCAGAGGCGGACACAGACAGCAGAGGGCCCCTCTGCAAATAATGTGTCTAACAACACCCCCCAATGCCCCCCCCCCCAAAAAAAAAAGTACTATGCCATAAAATTGCACTGCAACTCACATTAATCTGCAGCATTAGGTAAGCAGCAGTTCCCCCACATTAGGTAGCATCGTTTCCCCATATTAAGTAGCAGTTTCTCCACATTAGGTAGCATAGTTTCCCCACATTAGGTAGCAGTCTCCCCACATTAGGTAGCATAGTTTTCCCACATAAGGTAGCATAGTTTCCCCACATTAGGTAGCATAGTTTCTCCATATTAGGTAGCAGTTTCCTTACATTAGGTAGCATAGTTTCCCCACATTAGGTAGCATAGTTTCCCCACATTAGGAAGCATAGTTTCCCCACATTAGGTAGCATAGTTTCCCCACATTTGGTAGCATAGTTTCTCCACATTAGGTAGCATAGTTTCCCCACATTAGGTATTAGTTTCCTTACATTAGGTAGCATAGTTTCCCCACATTAGATATCCGTTTCCCCACATTAGGTTGCATAGACACACACAGACACACACACCCTCACAAGCTGGGCCCCTGTGCAGTTGAACCGGCTTCACAGGCTATATGTCCGTCCCTGTATTTTATATACATATTGGTAGAACCATATATTGTACTGTTTACTGTAATAGGGCACTTTAAAAAGTTTTGAAATTTTTTAAGTTACAATACTTCAATTTTCTTTTTATGAAACCTAGGAAAATGAGGAGCCTAGAACTAAAACCATCACCCAGCTTCAACCTAGACATTGCATGTAACAAGAATGGTTCCTTTGTAACTCTCATTATATTTTAGAAAAGAAATGTCAGAGTAAAGACAAACATAAAATAATCATTTGGGGGATTATTCCAGAAGCTCTTTGCTTAACTCCTGTAGAATGTAGAATCTAGCAGTGAATTAAACAAAATAATTCAATGTTTTAATGATGCCTTTATGCTATAACTGTCTTGACCTCGGAATAATTTGACCAATGACTGAATATTCTGGGAGCCTCAATTTAATGTGATGAATGGAAATGTAGAATTTGAAAATATGGTGACAAAATGTTTTATGAGCAAAATGAATGTGTGCCGAAGAAAAGAGACTCTCTTAAGGGAGCCTTTTTGGGAAAAAATAAAGTCCAACAAAAGGCTTCTGTGGTCTAAGGTTGTGAAGAGTTGAATATATTTGATAGGATAGAATAAGTTATAGGAGACAATAGTGAAACAATGGCAGATATTTTTGCTATTGATATTAATTAAAATAACATAAAAATTTACCATTTAGGGAAGAAATCCAAGGCTCTAAAATCCAAGGGTCTGGATAGTCAGGATGATTTAAGAGGAACCAGCAATTATGTATCAATTCTACAAATAAAATTTAAATAATCATGTCAGTCTTGACTGAAATCTATTGGTAAAGGTGAGGAATTTATGTTCCCTGAACACACATTTGATGCAACCCGGGTTGCAAACAGATTGATCCTGGCAATGTTGAGGTTGAGCTGTGCTCGCAGTTGACAGCCACGAATACAGCTCAGCCTGGCAAGGAAGGAATTAGCACTGCTGAGCACTAGTTAACTCCTTGGGGCTAGGGGTATACATTGTACAACCATCTATATGGCTGTATACAGGTAAGAGAGTGATACTTATCATCTCATTGCTGGTACAGGCCTTTTCTTGTGTAGCCCCCCCCCCCCCTCCCACGTGATGTAATTGCCAGAAGTGGGGCTACAAATGAAGAGGCCTGGACTAGCGATGAGATGGTAAGTATCACTTTCTAACTGTGTACATTATACAGCTATATAGAATGTTATGTAATGTATATAACTCCCCAAGGAGTTAACTAGTGCTGCTCAGCAGAGTTAATCAACTCCTTCCTTGCAGATTAAGTGTACAGCACTCAGCTCCAGCAAGATTTTACAGTAGATCAGCATATTCATTGCAAACCGAACACTTTCCAAAAGTTCAGCGAACCAAACTTTAGGAAAGCTTGCTCAGCTCTAGTCATTGAAGTAAGATGTGCCAAATTAAAAAGATTTAACATACCTGTGGATGTCCATTCATCAGGAATTGAAATCTAGAAGTTCGATGCAGATTTCAGTTAACATTTTCAGTGTCAAATTCCGATAAAAGTGATAGTAAATGTGACGGACAAGGGAGGAGAAGGCTCCTCCTGCTAGACTGCTGTAAAAATCGCAAAAAATATTAACATTTGTATGCAGGAAGATTAGTGAATATGTCTTAAAGGGGTTATTCAACTTTGTTTAAACTGATGGTCAATCCTCCAGATAGGTCATCAATATAAGATCGATGGGAGTCTGACATTTGCCACCCCTGAAGATCAACTGTTTGAAGAGGCTGTGAAACTCCTGTTAATGCTGCTGTCTCTTCAATACTTACCAGTGCTCATTGTTGCTTGCACCATTTTGTTAATGGAAGTAAAAGGAACTGCAAAGGAACTTCAGGGGATAGGACTATACTGCAGTTACTTTAACAGTCACCACTAAAAGTAAAGCGCATGTAATGCCGTGCACTGGTGGACATTGTAGAGACTGCAGAGTGTGCAAGAGTTGTTCTTTGAAAACATATGGGGTCATTTTTTGTGACCTTCTTAGGCTAATCCTGACCAATCTACTATACACCTTTATGTACTCTTCTCCATTATATATCATGGCAAGAGAGCTGGCTGTTACTCTTTCAGTCATAGACTTTCATGGAGATTCAAATACAACTACTAATCTATTGTCTTACATGGGGATTTCCTATAAACTTTTATGATAGGGATGCCTTAATGTCAAATTCTCAGATTACTGATTGGTTTGAGTTAATAAATTAAACTGGTTTAAAAGGGTATTCCATGGGGAAAAAAATAATTCATATAAACTGGCTTCAGAAAGTTAAACAGATTTGTAAATTACTTCTATTAACAAAATAAAATCTTAATCCTACCAGTACTTATCAGCTGCGGAAGTTGAGTTGTTATTCTCTGTCTTACAACAGTGCTCTCTGCTAACACCTCTGTCTGTCTCAGGAACTGTCCAGTAGCAGCAAATCCCCACAGCAAACCTTTTCTGCTCTGGACAGTTCCTGAGACAGAGAGAGGTGTCAGCAGAGAGCACTGTTATCAGATAGAAAAAATTAAACTCAACTACAGAAGCTGATAAGTACTGGTAGGATTAAGATTTTTTAATAGAAGTAATTTACTTTAACTTTTAACTTTTCACTGTTTAACTATTTGGAGCCAGTTGTTATGGAAAAAAATGTTTTTTTTAATGGAATATCCCTTTAAGGAACATTTTTTTTTTAGTTAGTAAGTAAGTTAGTTGATTATTTGTTTATTTTATTTATTTTTTATTTTACTCAACATTTTCTTTGGACCTTAGCAGCCACTATTGGACTCATGGTAAAAAAAAGATTTATACTTAATCGACATGGTTTGCAAAACTACACAGAGCACATAAATAAGAAAAGCCGTATTACTGAATGGAGTGCACAATTGTGGTTGGGGGGGGGGGCATTGTGGAGGAAGTGTATTATAAGGTGTTATGTACATACAGAAGGGGTTTTATTTTTGGCAGCCATCCAAAGAACACATCACTGACCCGTTTTAGTTCACCATTGGGATTCTAACTATGTATCTGTTCTATGTATCTGTTTGTACTGAGATAGAGACGTTGGTACTGAAAGCTTTGTCATCTAAACATATGTCTTATTCAGCTGCTTCATATTCTGTTTTAGGTCTGTATTTTGACAACAAAAAACCTTACAATTGGATATTTTACACAATTTATTTCTGACAAATATTCTAAAATAAAAACTCATACTTCCCATATTCATTTTGTTTTAATTTTGTTTAGAAATAACTATACTATAAAGAGTAAAAAATTGTATATGCTTTTTATATCATTTAGTAACCAATTGGTTGACTATCTGCACTTTTTCCTAAAGAGTGCTGGAACTTTGTTTCAAAAAGGATTGTGTCCGCCTGATTGACGACAACTTAGCCCCATATTTACACACCACTGAGCCCAAAAAATGCCCAATTCAATCGCAACAAAAAATAAACAGCTCAGGAATCAGGGCGCCTAAGGGTACAAAATGTCCTCACTAATATATACCTTCATCCCTAGGAGGAGCTTCAGAAATATGTACTCTTCCTGGAGCAGTACCTATCAAACTGGTGACAAAGGATATGCCATCACTTTATGATCATGGGGATCCATTCTTAAGGACCCCTACCTGTCATGAAAATAAAAGAGACACATATATCTGACATATAGTACTGACTTTTTCTGGAGTTCCCAACCACTTCCATTCATGGTAATGGGGTCCCACTGCAGTTTCTTGCATTGTTGTGTGGGCTTGGGACAATTGGGAAATTAAACACTATGCCAGCTTTTCATCCCTTTCATTCTCATGATCCAAAAAGTCCTTAAAGGAGTACTCCGGTGCTCACTTTTTTTTATGTTATCCCGTCCGGGCTGCAAAATAAAAGAAAACACACTTTATCTTACCTGCCAATGAGCCCCCGAAGCTCCAGTACAGGTGTTCGGTCCCCGGGCTGCATTCTTCTTACTTCCAGTTAGCCCGGCACGTCACACGGAGCTTCAGCCTATCACTGGCCGAGGAGGGACATCGATAGGCTGAAGCACCGTGTGACGTGCCAGGCTAACCGGAAGTAAGAAGAATGCAGCTCGGGGACCGAACACCTGTACCGGAGCTCCGGGGGCTCATTGGCAGGTAAGATAAAGTGTGTTTTCTTTTATTTTGCAGCCCGGACGGGATAACATGAAAAAAGTGTGCACCGGAGTACTCCTTTAAGGTTGGACAACCAAAGATCACAAAGTAATAATTGAAGTCACAGAAAATATTAAAGCATAATGACATTTTGTGTTGCATGCTATGTCCTGTTTCCTGTTAGAAACGTCTTTTTTCCTCATGTCTATTTTGTTTGACATACATATATTCCCAATATTGTATATCATAAAACATCATCTTAGTACATTTGACAAATAGCAAAATCTTTCATTTGTAAAAAAAAAAAAAAAAAAATGTCCATGCTGCGGCTGTGGCAGGTTTAAAAAGTTTTAAAAATATAACATAAATTTGAAACTGAATTCAGCCACATTTACTGTTTTGGATTCTTCATGCCTATGATCACATTTCCCCTTTTCAGTGCACCATGTGGCCAGGCAGGGTATTGCAGCTATAATATGGGTATATTAGAAACTAGACCAAATATTTTATTTATAACAATAATGCAGTTTGCAGAAAGTTATCTCAAATTAAAAATATAAAACTTTTGTGTCTTTAATAAATGCTTAAAATCAGGAAAAAATATGTTTTTTTTGTGCAGAATTTGGGGATTTGGCAAATATCCATCTTTTTAGAACCTTTCAGCAGACGAGCTCATTATCCACACTGTGCGCTTAGCAATCAATGTGTTTGCTATTGTCTAAAGACTGATGACCTTTTTGCAGTAATTACTTAATTGCAATGAAACATTAACACATAATTCCAGGAGAATTATGTGTTCCGACTCTGAAACTGGACATGCCTGGCCTGTGCATTAAAAAAACAAACACATTTTCATTGCTGTACATCTCATTAATGTCTGATAGCAAAAACTGTGACCTTCTTACCAAACACACACCTCATGGTGTCAGCAGAATACCCCCATTATATGTGTGTGCAAACAGAAGGAATTAAACTGCTACAATATTATCGACTGGAAACAGAGAACCGCAGAGCTGCCGATTACTCACTGCCGGTGACTTTACTATTAGTGCAAGAAATAATAGTCTTCCATTTTCATGAAAATTTGCTCAGACTTTCGATATTTACAATAGGATCTATTTCATATAGCAGAAGGAAACCTGGTGATAGGTAACATTTGTTATTGAAGGAGTACTCCGATGCAGGAACACTTATCCCTTATTAAAGTATAGGGGATAAGTGTCTGATCGTAGGGGTCCGACTGGTGGGATGGACCCCTGAGATCTCCTGCATTGTATCCCAGAAGTCCCCAGTAACAGGACATGTTGACCATCACACAAAGCCGGATGACCCTGAATCACATGCAGGATGCAGCCTATCAACAGCCAGTCACCCCTGTGATGTCACAGCCCTATAATCGGCAGCCATATTGCGGCCAGTCACTTCAGCCTTTCATTGGACAGACAGCCCTGTGTGTTGGCCAGAAAAGCTTTTTTCCAACAGCGATTCACCTCCTAGTCACATCAATGTTATGTTGCACAGAGGGACAGAGAGCAGTGTGTGTTGCACAGAAAAGCATTCCTACTGCAGCGATTCACCTCCCAGTCACTACAGCATTCTATTACAGAAAGGGACAGAGAGCAGTGTGTTGCACAATAACAGTAGTGATTAAGCTCAAGCACAAATCCTGCCTAGAAGCACTGATAGGGAAGGGAGTGAGATTGAGAGAGAAAGTGACATTTTGGGTGTAGTACACAGTGACTGTGTGCTGCAGCACTGATGTGTACTGCTGGTGTTGTACACAAATACTTTTTAAGCATACTGGAGCGCATTGCCCTCCCCTCATAAATGCATACCACATACGCACATCTAAGTGGTGGACTATTTTGTTCCTGTAAAAGTCTCAAGGGCCTAGATACTGTGAAAGGCCAGGCATAAGTACTCACCGGCTGGTGTTGTACACAAATTCTTTTTTAAGCATACTGTAGTGCATTATCCTCCCCTCATAAGTGCATACCACATACGCACATCTAAGTGGTGGACTATTTTGTTCCTGTAAAAGTCTCAAGGGCCTAGATACTGTGAAAGGCCAGGCAAAAGTACTCACTGGCTGGTGTTGTACACAAATACTTTTTAAGCGTACTGTAGCGTATTGTCCTCCCCTCATAGGTGCATACCATATACGTACATCTAAGTGTTGTACCATTTTGTTCCTGTTAACCCTTTAAGGACCACAGATTTTTCCACTTTTGCCCTTTGGTTTTTTCTCCTCACCTTTTAAAAATCATAACCCTTTTAATTTTGCACCTAAACATCCATATGATGGCTTATTTTTTGCACCACCCATTCTACTTTGCAGTGACATCAGTCATTTACCCAAAAATCTATGGCAAAACGGAAAATAAAAATCATTGTTTGACAAAATTGAAGAAAAAATGCCATTTTGTAAATTTGGGAGCTTCCGTTTCTACATAGTACCTTTTTCGGTAAAAATTACAGGTAATCTTTATTTAGTAGGTTAAATGATTAAAATGATACCCTACTTATATAGGTTTAATTTTGTCGTACTTCTGGAAAAAATTATAACTACATACAGGAAAATGTATATGTTTAAAATTGTCATCTTCTGACCCTATAACTTTTTTATTTTTCTGCGAATGGGGCAGTATGAGGGCTAATTTTTTGCGCCATCATCTGAAGTTTTTATCGGTATCATTTTAGCATTGATAGGACTTTTTGATCGCTTTTTATTCATTTTTTTCATGATATAAAAGTCTGGTCTTGGACTTTGGAATTTTTTGGCGCATACGCCATTTACCCTGTGGTTTAATTAATGATATTATTGTATAGTTCAGACATTTACGCACATGGCGATACCACATATGTCTATATTTATTTTTATTTACATGTTTGTTTTTTATTAAATGGGAAAAGGGGGGATTTGGACTTTTATTAGGGAAAGGGTTAAATCACATTTATTAACTTTTTTTCACACTTTTTTCACACTTTTTTTGTAGCCCCCATAGGGGACTACAACATTGCATACACTGATTGCCAGTACTGTTCACTGCAAAGCCATAGCTTTCCATTGATCAGTGTTATCGGCGGTCGATTGCTCAAGCCTCAATCTCAGGCTTGGAACTATCAATCGCCGATCGGATGCGCCAGAGGAAGGTAAGTGACCCTCCACTCACATCCTAGCGGATCGGGACACTGCATTTTCACTGGGGTGGTCCCGATCAGCCTCACTGAGCAGCCCCACTTTCGTTTTAGATGCGGTGTTCAACTATGAACACCGCGTCTAAAGGTTTAATAGCGTGCGGCACCACGATCGCTGCCACAACCTATTAGCCCTGGGTCTCGGCTTCAGTTACATGCCGGACCAACCCAATATGACACCTAGTTACTATAAAATGCCAGCCAAGAGTACACACCTGCCTAAAAGTAGTGTTGAGCAGCATAGGCCATATTCGAATTTGCGATATTTAGCGAATATATGGACGAATATTCATCATATATTTGCTAAATTCGCATATTCGTAATATTTGCATTTATTTTTGCATTTGTGAAAATTTGCGTATGTAAAAATTAGCATATGCGAAAATTAGCATATACAAAATTAGCATAAGCAAAAATTCACAAATGCGAAAATTAGCATATGCAAATTTTCACATATGCGAAAATTTGCACGCCAATCTCACACAGTAGTATTAGAGCCTTCTTTACACCCCACAAACTGGAAGCAGAAAAAAAACGAATATTCGTAATTACGAATATATAGTGCTATATTTGTGAATATTCGCGAATTCGCCAATAAAATTTGCATTGCGAATATTCGCGAGCAACAATACCTAAAAGCACACACCTGCTGGTGTTGTAGACAAATACTGTTTAAAGTGTACTGGAGTGCATTGAACTCCCCTCATAAGTGCATACCACATACATACATCTAAGTGGTGTACCATTTTGTTCCTGTTAAAGTCTTAAGGGCCTAGTTACTGTGAAAGGCCAGCCAAAATTACGGAGTGGCAGAGGCCTAAATTCATCAGGCGCAGGCAGAGGTTGCAGCAGACTTGGGGCGAGTGGCAGCAGGAGTCGCAGTGAGAGGCCTGAGCTCCTTGTATCAGATAGCGGTCGTGTCTCGACCAGCAACCCATCTGCTGTCATTGACTGGTTAACTCGGTCATCCACTTCATCACAAGTGACATCTGACACCCCCAGTCAACAGTCAATGGGTTGCTCAGACACAACCACCCTGTCGGCATGGCCCGGGAGCAGTCTCTGTCCTCCAATTGCCTCTGTCCTATGCTGTTCCCACCCCCATTAAAGTATCCTATGCTGTGGGTTCAGCTCTACTTTTTAGTCAGGACAATCCACTAGAGGACAGTCAGTAGCCCAGCCAAGAAGTGGAGGATACATCTGCGGCTTCCTTCGCTAGGCAATCAAGTAGCGATGAGGAGAGTGGCCTGGTAGGTGGTGTTGGGAGCGTTCAGGCTCCTGAAGCACACACTGTTGAGGAATTTGAGGAGGAAATCAGTGATTTGTTGACACAACTCAATGATGATGAAGCCAATCGCACTTGGGAGCCAGGTGCAGAAGGGGCTTCATCATCAGGAAAAGAGGGTGGCAGGTGGTCCGTGAGGCAGCAGTTGAGCCACCAAGGTGGTAGCATGGTTTGGAGTCAGCATGGTGGCAGCAGTGGGATGTCTGGAGCCAAACATGACCGGGGTACACCACCTGCTTTGTGGCAGCCTACCTGCCCGGGAGGTAGTGCAACAGGGGTTCCTGGAGTCGGCAGCAGTAGCAGTCAGTCAGTGCGGATTGTTGGGTGGAAAATCAGCTACTCTGCGCTGTGACAGTTTTTCATCAAGCATCCGGAGGATGTTAACATGGCCACATGCAATTTCAAAAAATATCTTTGATCTTTTAAACTGTGAGGCCCTTTGGTCTCGACAGGCTGCCACCACCTCCAGGCTGTGTCATTCTGTCACCATATGGTCTACTCTTGCTGCTGCAACCTCCAAGCTTGGTCATTTTGATATGCCGCCATGTGGTCTCCCCATTCTGCTGGGACATTACCTAAAAAATTTTATGGTAGCACTAGCATTTTAAAAATCTAAATAAACATATGTGGTATTGCCACGTGTTTTAATGTCCAAACTATAAAAATATATAGTTAATGGCGTAAACGCAAGTCCAAGAAGGTGTATTTTTGGTCACTTTTTAAACCATAAATGAATAAAACGTGATCAAAAAGTCTGATCAAAACAAAAATGATACTGACCTGTGCGCAGAAAAATAAAAAAGTTACATTTCCGTGCATGTAGTTACGATTTTTTCCAGAATTAAGACAAAATCAAACCTATATAAGTGAGATATCATTTTAATCGCATGAACCTACAGAATAAAAAGAAGGTGACACTTTTACCAAAAAATTGACTGTGTAGAAACGGAAGCCCCCAAAATTTACAAAATTTAGTTTTTTCTTCAATTTTGACGCACAATGATTTTTTTTTGTTTTGCCATAGATTTTTTGGAATTTGTGGCACAAAAAATAAGCCATCATATGAATTGTTAGGTGCAAAACTGAAAGGGTTATGATTTTTAAAAGGTAAGGAGTAAAAAATGAATGTCCTTAAGGGGTTAAAGACATTTTGAAAGTTGATCCTACATATTACCCTACATGAGCTACATTTTCCAAACCGAATGTCTTTACGTGAGCAAATAAACACAAATTAAAAAGATTTTTTAACTATAAATTGATCGATTCTGCTCAGCAGACAAACATTTGGATTACGTGGGTTTTAAACTCTATCGATTTGTTTGTACTGGAAATAAAATTGATTAGAAATTAAAACATTTCTTTCCCTATAAATTGCTGTATTAAAGGAGAAGGAATGATGGACGTGAGGCGTCATTTGCATAAAAACAAATCTGAGCATGCCGAGGTAGCCTGAATTATTTATTTTGGAATTTATTTTGGCCCAGAAATCTATTGATCTGTTGTTGGTTTCAGCTGCTATTTTCGTTGCCTGTTTCATTAGTGAAGACATTCGTTATATGACGGATCTGGATCTCATGCAATAGACTTGTATCCAAAGCAATGAAGATATAGGAAGAGACAGCAGTCATTAACAATAAACAACAAAGCTGAAAACTGCACAGAGAACAGAATTAAAACATCGCGATAAGCAGTATGTGAGGTGGTGGATGCCTTATGTCAGTTAACAGTCTGTCCATTTGTCTATATTTCTATCTATTTAAAAAAATCTATCTCATATCTATCTATCTATCTTATATCTATCTCATATCTACCTATCTATCTATTTTATATCTATCTCACATCTACCTATCTATCTATTTATCTCATTTCTATCTATCTATCTATCTATCTATCTATCATCTATCTATCTATCTCATATCTATCTATCTGTCTATCTCATATCCATCTCATATCTATCTATCTCATATACATCTCATATCTATCTATCCATCTCATATCTATCTATCTATCTATCTATCTATCTATCTATCTATCTATCTATCTAGAGAGTTCATATAAATCCGCAGCACACAGGTCCAATATGGTGAAAAAGAAAAGACTTTATTCCATCATGTGAATGTCATACAGCAACGTTTCTGCTTGCTCTCCCAGCCTTTCTCAAGCTCCTTTCTCAAGCTCAAGGAGCTTGAGAAAGGCTGGGAGAGCCAGCAGAAACGTCGCTGTATGACGTTCACATGATGGCATAACGTTTTTTATTTTTCACCATATTGGACCTGTGTGCTGCGGATTTATATGAACTCTCTGTGAATTGGGACCCCTGACCAAGGTCTGGTTCTGCGTGCACCCACGAATATTGAGCTCAAGGGAGTGCTGTTTCTCTTTGGATTACTATCTATCTATCTATCTATCTATCCATATCTATCTATCTATCTATCAATCTATATCTATCTATCTCATATCTATCTCATATCTATCTATTTCATATCTATCTATCTATCTTATATCTATCTCATATCTATCTCATATCTATCTATCTCCTACTATCTATCTATCTTATATCAATCTCATATCTATCTATCTCATATCTATCTATCTATCTATCTATCTATCTATCTCATATCTATCTATCTCATATCTATCTATCTATCTATCTATCTATCTATCTATCTCATATCTATCTCATATCTATTTATCCATCTATCTCATATCTATCTATCTATCTATCTATCTATAGATCTCATATCTATCTCATATCTATCTATCTATCTCATATCTATCTATCTCATATCTATCTATCTCATATCTATCTATCATCTATCTCATATCTATCTATCATCTATCTCATATCTATCTATCTATCTCATACCTATCTATCTATCTCTCTATCTATCTATCTCACATCTATCTTGAGAGAAGAGTATTTGGCTCACAATTATCAATGCGTTTATGCCAATCGGTGGCGAAAATGCGGCATAACCCATGTGCCAAAATTGTGAGAAAAATGCACTTTTCATTATGTGGAATAATAGCCATGCTCACTATGAAGTGGGTAAAGACAGATTTTTTGGGGCAGACATTTGTGTTTAGTCCGTCTCAAATATATGAAGAGGAATGCACCTTTAAAAAAAAGAAGAATTGGGTGCAAACTTGTATTTGAAACTCCAGTCTAAATAAACGTTGTACTCTGTGTAGGGCGGAAGGGTTTTATTTTCCATGGACTGGTTTTATTTGCACCTTTAATCCTCTTCTACATCATTGTCCTATTTTACGCACTGAACGAATCTACTGAGATCTGACACCAAGCTAACTCATTATTTTGCTGATTGTATCATTACCATCTTTGCTGGAAAGATTCGGCCGGTCAATTCAGATAATTCAGAGGAGCCTAATCTGCGCGAAACCAAATCAAATCAATTTGCTTTCTATTATAGAAGGTCCGGCCATGGTCAGTGACTAAACACAGGCCCCTGTTCACACTTATATGTCACCGCATAAATATGGTCATTAAATGGCTGATTGGATATTCATAGACATTCCTAGTCCACAATGGTTTGAGCTATGTGGCTATTAAGAAGGGTCTATACTATAGCGATAGTAGAATTATCCAAAGAATAAATCTAGACATTCACCCCAAGCAAAGGTTCAATTTCTGCCATAGCTCTACATCTACATATCCAGTCGCTCAGCCCCTCCTAGCTGTATCCCTAAATATCTATGCACATAGCGGAGCCTGCATGGTGGTATGGAAGAGCATTGTGTTGTTACTCCATGTGCCACTATTTGGTGCCTCCATATGACGCTGTATTTTTTTGTTTTTATTTGTTTGTTTTTAGAACTTTTTTTTATCACTTTGCATTCATTTTTTACATAATTTCCCACTGCTAAATTGCATGAAGAGGCTCATGAGGGCAAATTATTAAAAGGGTACTCCGGCGCTTAGACATCTTATCCCCTATCCAAAGGATAGGGGATAAGATGCCTGATCACAGGGGTCCCGCCGCTGGCGACCCCCGTGATCTTGCATGCAGCACCCCAGATATAATCAGTCCCCGGAGCATGTTCGCTCCGGGTCTGATTACCGGCGACCACAGGGCAGGCGGCGTGTGATGTCACGCCTCCGCCCACGTGTGACGTCACGCTCCGCCCCTGTGTGACGTCACACTCTGCCCCTCAATGCAAGCCTATGGGAGGGGGCGTGACAATGTCACGCGCCCTCCCATAGGCTTGCATTGAGGGGCGGGGCGTGATGTCACACGGGGGCGGAGGCGTGACGTCACACGCCGCCTGCCCCGTGGTCGCCAGTGTTGGGACCCCCGTGATCAGGCATCTTATCCCCTATCCTTTGGATAGGGGATAAGATGTCTAAGCGCCGGAGTACCCCTTTAAGTTTCAATTCAATAATGAGTATGGTGTCTACTTTCAGAGTATATGGTATAATATGATGTGAACATAGTGAAAATTGTCACGGCCTGGAAAAAATTGTAAGGCTTAACAAAAGACAACAATTCTGTATATTAAGATTTACAAAAGGGGGAGGAGAATTAACTCTTACCACTAGGTGACCGATGGCATAAATGTACGGCATGGTTGGCTGATCCTTAACAAAACGCAACATACATTTACGACATGCAGTGCATTCTGCCTGAAGGGTCGCAGGGGCTTCACTGACTTTAGATAGATAGGTATTGCTTGGCATTGTTGCTTTGATCACGGAATCTTGGGTTTATAGTGGACAGTAGTGTGATCACTGAAATCTGTCATTAGCAGGGATTGCCGGCTGCTTTTAGCAGCCGGGACTCCCTGCTAATGACATACATCAGTGATCACACCACTGTCTACCATAAACCCTTAACCCCTTAAGGACTCAGCGTTTTTTTGTTTTTCATTTTAGTTTTTTCCTCCGTACTTTTTTATTTTTCCACATATGGGCATGTATGAGGGTTCATCTTTTGTGCCCTGATCTGAGCTTTTTATTGGTACAATTTTCGTTTTGATCAGACTGTTTGATTGCTTTTTTATTCATTTTTTTAATGTTATAAAAAGTGACCAAAAATACACTATTTTGGATTTTGGAATTTTTCGACGTGTACACCATAGTTAAATTAACTATATATTTTTAAAGTTTGGGCATTTACGCATGCGACAATATCACATATGTTTATATTTATTTTTATTTACATTATTTACATTCAACATTTTTTTATGGAAATAGGGGGGTGATTCTGATTTTTATTAGGGAAGGGGTTACATCACATTTATTAACACTTTTTTCACTTTTTTTTTGGGGGGGGGGGGCTATAACATTGCAAACACTGATATCTTACACTGTTCACTGCCATGCAATAGCATGGCATTGATCAGTGTAATTGGCTTTTGACTGCTCCTGTCTGGATCTCAGGCACAGAGCAGTCATTCGGCGATCGGACAGCGAAGAGGCAGGTAGGGGTCCTCCTGCTGTCCGGCAAGCTGCTCGGGATACCTCAATTTCACTGCGGCAGTCCCGAACAGCCCGGCTGAGCTGCTGGGATGCTTTCGGTTTCACTTCAGATGCTGCGGTGAAATTTGATCGCTGTGTCTGAAAGGTTAATACCAGGCATCACCGCGATCGATGATGTCCGGTATTAGCCGTGGGTCCTGGACGTTGATGGTCACCGGGACGACCCAGGACATAACTATACATCCAACGTCGTTACGGAGTTAAGATACCATGACCAATGCCAATCACTGACTCCAAAGGATAAAATTACAGGTAGCGGTGGGTTTAGGGCTTTCATCAGCCCCTGTAGAGCGATTGTAGGGGTCCGAGGAGTTAAAATAGTGGCTAGAAGTCTCTTGCTAACCTCTGTGCCGTCAATCATCACTTTTGTATAGTCTGCCTCAGGCTGATCAATGCCATGCTATGGTATAGCAATGTACACTAAAGGCAGTCAAATAATTTATGAACATAGTTGGCATTGTTGCATATGTAATGGTCCGAACAATCAAAACAAAAATGGTACAGAGAAAAAATACATATTAATAATATATTATTATTTTCCTTATTGTGGCACACATACTATGGGAAAAATGAATGGTCCCATTACAAAGTAAAATTGGTAATTAAAAAACAAGTCTTTTTACGGGTTTGGGTTGTGTCCTTAAAGGGTTAATAATTTAATTTGAGATCTGTCTTCCAGGTTGACATGTGCTCTTTTGAAGGTGATGAGTGAACTTGAGAGCCTTCAAAATATTAGCCCTCAAGCAACGTTGGTCAAAGACCGGTCAACAACCGATTTGACCCTTTAACAGCAGCGCTGTCTCTTCATTCAAGGTTGTCGAAAAATCGCTCTTAGCTGTTTACCCCTGTTATTATTTTTTCCATAAAGTTGATGATGTTTCTTTTTTATGTCAAAAAAGTTAAAAGGATTCTTAATAATTTTGGCTTGGTTACAACCCTTGACTTTGGCTGCTTGTTCTTCTAAATTGCTCAGCTTCACCTTGGACGGCAATTTAAACAAAACAATCTCTTGAGCAAACAAAAACGTGTCGAAAAACAAAGTTTGCAATGGCAAAGCTTCTCTGGTTTCCTCCGCGTTCATTTATAGCTTGTGGTTTGGCAAGAACGCAAGGAAAATGACTCAAGCAGCCGATGAATGAGAAATCTGAAATAAAATGGCCACCTTGAATGAAAGGTTGGCACGTTCACAAAGATCTCTGAGAAAAGATTAAGTTCTAGGATAGAATTTAGAATGTTCAAGTCTGATGGTGGATGAAACACTTCTTTTAGATGTAAAACTGTCATCGTAACATTACAGCCGTGACTGATATAAGAAGCAATTTGCATTTGATGAGCTTTACTTTCTTCTTTATTGTAACACATAACCGAGTGATTATAATTTACAAAAAGTTGCATTCTAAGGCTATTTCAATATTAACCCATTTGCACTTTCTCAAAATCCAATCTAATTGTCTCATAAATAGTGATAAATTGATAAAAATAAATATATTTTCTTGCAATTGGGTATCACTGCTTCAGTCTTTGTTACAATCCTAATTACAGAGCAGGTCAGCCAATCTCTGGCCACAGTGGTGTCCTGCCTCAGCCAGTGATTGGCTGGCCGAAAATTGGACGTATTAAAGGGGTTATCTACCCTAAGGTGATTTTAGTACTTACCTGCCAGCAAATATTGAATATGCTTAGGAAAAATCCCTGTTTGTCTTAGGTTAAATGGCTGTGTCCTAAGTCCCTCATAACACTGCTGCTTTTATTTTGTGAAATGGCTATTCCTCCATCTACAAGTCCCATGCTTCCTTGTTTGTAAGTGTAAGGTCACTTTCCTCCCTCCCACGCATCAGCCACCCCACCCATTGAAGCACACTTGAGACAATGCCCTGAAGCCCTGTGGAAAATGATCCCCCCACCCAGCGGTTGCTTCAGCCATTGAAGCACTGCCATGCTCCCTTTCAACACCTGACTAGTGATATAATGCCTCGGGCCGCACTGCAACCTGGGAAAACCTGAAACAATACTCATTTTGTATGCTGCTAAAAAGAGACAAAGATCACATAAGAATTGCAAGACTAACTTTACAGCCCTTGTCCTGGAATATCCCTTTAATCCCTGGCACAAAAAAAAAGACTGGGACATGGCCATTTTCACTCACCTAATCACTGGTTGAGACTGTGATTTTCTGACCTGCGCTGTGATGGATTGACTACTAACACAGGAAGAGGATTGCAACGGGGACCATAGCAGCAATACTGAAGATTTTAAAAGTAAAAATAGAAAGAAAAAAGTAGACCTAACCAGGTGTAAATGTTTGCCTACCTAAAATCAGACCAACTAGTTAGTTGCAAGCCTCTGGACCCCGATAATTAACCCACCATATCATAAATGCTCCAATATCATAAATTAAGCAACTGTAAAAGTAGCCTTGATTAAAGGGGTTGTCCAGCATTAGAAAAATAGAGCCACATTTTTTCAAAAACAGCGCCACTCCTGTTCACAGTTTGTTTGTGATATTGCAGCTTGGAATGGAACAGCTTCAACGGAACTGAGCTACAAAACCACACCCAACCTGTAAAAAAATGAAGTTCCATATTTTTTTTAAAGAAATCAGCTCTGGTTTTTAATGTTGGATAACCCCTTTAAAATCCCCTACTATTGTGTATACAGCTCAGTTGCAGATGTATCTTTATGGTTACAGAATAAAACAGAAACCCTGTATATAGTCAGCAATCATGTCTTACAACACTTCCTCTACTACCTAACCTTTACACAAATGAGGGAGCAGATAGAAGGTTATATATGACAGAATGATCTGACCACAAAAATGTGTAGTCTGTAACCATGGAGA